>NW_025813742.1:25000-93031 GCF_021917145.1 Hypomesus transpacificus | reverse complement strand
TCTCTCCAGCCTGAGGCGTACGTGGGGCTGCGGGGCGGTGCGGACAGAGAAGGAGAGGGCGGCGTACTCAGTGATCCGAGAGGAGTACCGCCGGTTGGGGCCCATGTGCTACGGAGAGCTGAGCGTCCTGGCCCTCTTCCTCCTGCTGGTGGCGCTGTGGTTCACCAGAGACCCTCGCTTCGTGGACGGATGGGCCTCCCACCTATTCAACGCCAAGGCTGAGTATGTATGCTCAACAAACACACACACACACCGATTCACACTAAACACACACGCCAAGATACATCACGCCATATACCCGCGCGTGCAAACGCACAGATGCTAAGCACGCACAGGAACATACACACATGTATCGATACACGCACACATACACACCATGTCACTAGAGACACCTGCGTGTTGAGTCACGTGTATGATCTGAGAAGACAGTTACCTTAGATGTCCTTAGATGTCCTTAGATGTCCTTAGATGTCCTTAGATGAAATGAACGTCACAAACCTGACGGGACACAAAACACATTGAAAGACAAATAAGCGCTGACCAAACCGGTCCGGTGCAAAGGTTCATCCAAAATAATATCTCTCTGCACCTGACATGTTTAGGGAAACTCTTTCTCTCTCACATGCACATGTTGCAACTGAATTTGTGTGACAAACCGATCGATGTTCCGTGTTGGACACACACTGTGTTCTTTCTCATCAGCTGGTCCCATCGCTATCGACAACTCGTGTGTGTGTGGGGGGAGGGGGTAGGTGATTCAGTTCAAGTTCAAACAGTAACTGACACCGCAAAATGGGTATTTTCCTGGTTAAGTCACAGTAGGATGTGAAAAAGTTGAGCTGCCTGTCAATGTCTGGCTCCTCCCTCCCTCCCACTCTCTCTGTCCCTCCCTCCCTCGATTCCTCCCTCCCTCCCTTCCTCCCTCCCTCCCTCTCCCCCCCCCTCCCTCCCTTCCCCCCTCCCTCCCCCCCTCCCTCCCTCTCCCCCTCCCCTCCCTCCAGGTATGTAACTGACGCTACGGTGGCCATGTTTGTGGCCCTGCTGCTGTTCGTCTTGCCCTCTGAACCCCCTCGTTTCCTCTGCTTCTGGAGGTCACAGAGTCCTGACAGCACAGGTTATTCAGACACACACACTCACACAGACTCTCTCTCTCTCACACACACACACACACACCTACACACTGCCTCTCACACACAGTCATGTGACAGGTGTTCCGTCCCTGCAGGGCCCCGGTTCCAGAGCCCCGCCCCCGCCCTGCTCACCTGGCAGGTGACCCAGAAGAAGATGCCCTGGAACATCGTGCTGCTTCTCGGAGGGGGGTTCGCCTTGGCCAAGGGCAGCGAGGTGTGTGTGGGAAATGTCGGGGGAATGTCCCTGAACTTACTGTAAGTCGCTCTGGATAAGAGCGTCTGCCATATGACCAAATGTAAATGTAACGTGTTTTTAGGATCAGTAATATTGTGTACTGACCTTCTGCGCACGTGCGTGTGTATATTTGTGGGTATATACGTGTCCATGTGTGTGTGTGTCCAGGTGTCTGGCTTGTCCCGGTGGCTGGGGGTGACCAGCTGAGCCCTCTACACTCTATCCCTCCCTGGGCCATAGCCATCATCCTCTGCCTCCTCATCGCCGTCTTCACCGAATGTGCCAGCAACGTTGCCACGGCGACACTCTTCCTTCCCATCCTGGCATCGATGGTAAACACACACACACACACACGCACACACACACACACACGCACACACACACAAACACAGTTCCATGATGCAGGTCAGTGTCCAGTTCCCCTTTCCCAGAACAGCAGGGATCAAAGAAGTGTGTGTGAGAGAGCAGCGGTCCAGTCCTACCTGCACTCAGGTTTCCCTGTTGATAGTGCTGGAATGTGGGCGTGAATAGACTTGGTCAATTCAGGACCAGGAGCCAGACTAACCAGCACTGTGCCTCAGAGAAAGAACAGACGGAGAAAGGGAAAAGGGGAGGACGGGAACGAAAGATTGAGAGATAAACCCAGTGAACGAGTGAATTCCCAGAGAGAGAACAGAGAGAGAGCTACAGAGAGAGAGAGCAGAGAGAGAACAGAGAGAGAGAAAGAGAGTGCCTCTCTGTTCTCTCTCTCTCTGTCTCTCTCTCTTTCTCTCTGTCTCCTTTTTTGTCTCTCTCTCTCTCTCTCACACACACAATCCAACGTGTTCATGTGTTTGAATACCTATGCCCTAGTTAGGCCACCCTTGTAGCGCACAATCAACAACAAAAACGATGTCTAAAAGCCGTAGTCTGTGTGTTGTGCTTCAGACCCAGTCCATCAGAGTGAACCCTCTCTACGTCATGGTCCCCTGCACACTCAGCGCCTCATTCGCCTTCATGCTGCCCGTGGCCACGCCCCCTAACGCCATCGTCTTCTCCTACGGCTACCTGAAGGTGTCAGACATGGTGAGCATCAGGATGTCGGCCTACCTGTGTCGGCCTACCTGTGTCGGTTGACACAGGGCAACCGAACAACACTGTATAAACTTCAAATGTGTTTCGTTCATGCCTGTAGTCACCCTCCCTCATCTCCCTCTCCCTCTCCCTCTCCCTCTCCCTCTCCCTCTCCCTCTCCCTCTCCCTCTCCCTCTCCCTCTCCCTCTCCCTCTCCCTCTCCCTCTCTCCCACCCTCCCTCCCTCTCCCTCTCCCTCTCCCTCTCCCTCTCCCTCTCCCTCTCCCTCTCCCTCTCCCTCTCCCTCTCCCTCCCTCCCTCTCTCCGCCAGGCCAGGACAGGCCTGATGATGAACATCATTGGGATCCTTTGCATCACGCTGGCCATCAACAGCTGGGGCAGAATCATATTCGACCTGGACACCTTCCCAGCCTGGGCCAACAGCACCGCTGCTGCTGTCAGTCTCGGGGGGTGAGGGTGAGGGGAGGAAGGAGAACCCTGAGAGGCAGGGTACTCCAGTCTAGACACAGAGGCAGCTTCCTCCTCCTCCTCCAAGCCTCTCCCAGACCACTAGTACCTACACTAAGAATGACTGACCCCCTTCACCTGACAGCTAAAGGCCACATGGACTGGCCTTACGGGTTTAGTGCAACCAAGTTGTTTCTGAGGTTTTTTTAAATACACTGAGAATTCATGCAGACACACACACTCACAAACACACACAGACACACAGACTTTTATAACCATTAACATGCAAATGTGAGCTGCTGTACTCAGAATGAAAATGAGGAAACCAAAAGGATAAGGATATTCATGTCTAAATACAAGTCATGTTTTAATGAATACATATTATTGACAATGTGTCAGAGTGGAAATGGAAATGATGATTTCCACATTTTAATAGAATTGTAAAATTAAATAAAATCCCTTTTATATATATATTTGTATAGTTATCTATGTAATTTGCTGATTTTTGTAAATCTATTTTATTAGAGTTTTATTAGATATCAATTGTCTTTTGTATGAAAAATGTCTGGATGTACTTCATAAAAAGCTTAAAACTGTTTTAAAAATTGTTACAAAAACAATAAAACATTGCCTTCAAGGTTGAACAGAAGTCAGTTTGCTGTTATTCTGCATTTTGTTAATAACAGCACGTGACAAATACACACTTCTCTCTCATAAGGCAGCACAGTGGCAGAGCATTGGACCGCGAATGAGATGCTGCGGGTTCAAATCCCCCGACGTGCTTTTTTGGGGGAGAAAGAAAAGCGTCTACTAAATGAATACATTATTATCAAAACATCAACCTGATCTTCTTGAAATCCTTTGAAATTCACAAAAGGCACTTGTCCAGTCTAAAGTGCTTAGGTGTTTGCCTACCACACGCACACCGCTTCTCGGACCACTTTCGTGCCCTCCGTGTTGCAGGTTAAAGTTCACAGAAGTTTCAGGCGAGTAGAACAACTGTCAACTATTCACCTGACTCATCCCTGAGCAAAACAAGAGGGGAAAAGCCCTGGGAATTTCATTCAGTCAACCTGTTGGTCAGAAGAACAAATGGTTTATCTATTCATTTGAATTTACGTGGTGCAACCTTTTACTCTCAATCTGTTGCCTCTGAGTGACCCATGAGATTTCCAGGGCTGCAACTGTTCAACCATTTCTCACGGTGAGAAGGGATAACTTGTCCCGCTTTTTAATGGATGAGGCGCGCAGACATACCGAGATTATAGTTGTCTCGAGTTATACAGAGTTAAGAAAACATCACCAACCATGGCAGAGAAAAAGACGTTCCGGGGAAGTTCAGATCAAATATCTCACTCAAACACCATTTGCAGAATGGTAAACTGCAGAGAGTTAGTGATGTAAAAGTAAAATGTGTTAAATGCTGCCCTCTTGTGTTTGACTAAGGGTCTTGCATGGGATTTAAATTGTCGGAAAGTGAAGTAAAAAAAAAAAAAAAGGGGTTAGCAATTTACGGCAGATGTACTGTGTGTTATTCATCAGAACGCAAAGATTAACACAGATATTACATTATTTTGTTGAACAACTACCGAAAATATATTTATAGTTTCTATTTAATTAATTAGCCAATGTATGTTTGCTCGGGAGCATCCAAAGACAATGGCAGGAGTAATGGAAACAGGTTTGACACTATTACATTTAGCTTGCTAAAAACATTACCGTAGCTAGCTGGTTAGCTCACAGCTAACATGTTTACATGTTTACATTTTCAGATGAGCAGGCGAGAAACCGCTTTCAGTCAGAGCTGGAGTTCATACAGTGTTTGGCCAACCCGAATTACTTGAATTGTGAGTCCATTCGTATTGAATACATTATTTGTAAAAACGTCAACACAAGAATATGCATAATTGCTGTCACTATTGCAACTGTGTGTACATGCTTTTTTACTTTGTAACCCTCCAGTCCTAGCCCAGAGAGGGTACCTTCGAGAGAAGCCGTTTGTAAACTATCTGAAGTACTTACTCTACTGGAAAGAGCCCGAGTATGCAAAGTTCCTCAAGTAAGTTTCTGCAGATCAAGAGGTTGCAAGTTCAAATACCCTCTCCCCCTACACACGTGACTGTCAACCATCTCTTGTTGTACGCTATATCAGCGATCGTCAAACTTTTTTTCGCACCCATATTTATCATATAAATACATATTTTTTTTTACGATTTACTCTCATATTTTTCCATTTTACATTGTCATTTAGCAGACGCTCTTATCCATAGCGACTTACAGTAAGTACAGGGACATTTCCCCCCGAGGCAAGTAGGGTGAAATGCCTTGCCCAAGGACACAACGTCATTTGGCCCCGCCGGGGATCGAACCGGCAACCTTATGGTTAATAGCCGGATTCCCTAACCGCTCAGCCATCTGACTCCTGACTTCACTCACGCAACCACTGATGTAAACACCATCTCTGTTTCCCTTGAACCACAGATATCCTCACTGTCTGCACATGTTAGAACTGCTGCAGTACGAACACTTCCGGAAGGAGTTGGTAAATGCCCAGTGTGCCAAGTTCATCGACGAGCAGCAGCTGCTCCACTGGCAGCACTACTCCCGCAAGCGCACCCGCCTCCAGCAGGCCCTGGCAGAGCAGCAGCAGCAGCCGCCTCACGGCAACGCCACGGCCAAGTGAGGGGGTGAGGGGGTGAGGGAGTGTGTGTGTGTGTGTGAGAGAAAGAGAGAGAGAGAGAGAGAGAGAGAGAGAGAGAGAGAGAGGGGAAGGTGGGAGGGAGGGAGTGTGTGAGGAGGTGTAAGGGAGTGTGTGTGAGAGAGAGGGAGAGGGAGAGAGAGAGAGGGGGGGGGAAGAGAAGTTAAGACGGAGAGAGAATGTTTATTGTTTTTTTATGTAGAGGAATGTGATGTATCGCTACCATGTTTGTGTTTATGGCATTGTGTTATAAAATATCTTTTTTTTTCTCAGTAAAAGCTGACTTTGTGTGATATTATTTCGTACCATTGGTAAGAAGAGGGGCAATCATGTTTGTAATTATTTTAGGACTATGGCTGATGTGACAAACCGATATTTATCTTTCTTGCACACATCTAAGATTGCGCGATGCCATCTTTCTTGTCAGAGGACCAGTTAGAATCATGCAGGCAGCTTGTGGTGCACAACTTATCTGGAAATGATCTGTTATCATAATTACACAATTTTATGGCTTCAGTTGGTTCGGGTCAAAGGAGAGTAAAGCTTTCTAGGAAACTGCTCACATGCACACGCGCACAAAGTTCAATTGCGCTACTGTAGTCTGGCAGTGCAGATTACTGTAAATTAGTAATATACCACATAAATAGGAAGGAGACCATTTATGCATTTCCAAGATATTTTTATGTTTGGATTTCAACCCATAATAATAACACATTAAAGAGGTACAGAGCGGTGTGGTGAAGTGTAAATGTGATGGAAATGATGTACAGTTGAAGAACGTTGCAAAGAAACTGGTTGCCATGTTAACAAACATGGTATATCTACTTGTTCATGGCAGAATCTGTTAACTGCCACTCCCTAAATATATTGTCCCATGAGATGAAAAGCAATGTTGCTTAAAAGTTAACACCAGCACGTCTTACTCTTGTTTTGGGGTAAAAATCTGAAAGAGGATACCTGAGTAGAACATTCTGTACCCTTGGTTACAGTAGAACATTCTGTATCCTTGGTTACATTTACAGAAAACGAAATCTGCCATTTGGCCTGCTAATCAGCTGTAATGAAGTCATAAGTATTCCAACCATAGACATAATCAATTATGTCTTTGATTCCAACATCACACCAGCCTGCTCCATGGTACTGAACAGAGGGTCTTATTTGAAAGATTCCTTTGCCAGTCTTCTGGACTACCCAGCCCCCATCTAAAGGCTCTGAAGCCACGAGTAGGCTGCATGGCTGAAGGGTCAAGCCCATCGAGGTCATTAAGGGTGACATATTCATGCCCAACCTTTTCGCCATGCGTACATAAACCACATCTCACAAGCTGGTGAGAGCCTCATTCAGTAAACCTTACGACACCATTCATTTCTTTCTGTATGGTGTATCAGTAGTTTTCCGTTGCCTTAGATGCTCACTTCTTGTTTGGACTTTGGACTTTTTCCATTTGGGAACTCATCATTAACCATGGAACAGAACACGTTATGTATACAGGCTGTAAAGTTTTGTCAGTTATCCAAAAGCAAGACGTGACGTCGCAAATTGATGGCGCAAAAGAGGATCAGACCATCAGCGTGCCTTTTCACTTTCAAACAAACAGGGAAAACTCTTGTTAATTTGTCAAATGACTCTTATTCTGGAAATTGTAAAAAAAAAATACAAAAACGTAATATCCCCTTTATGACCCTGCTTCAGAAAGTCATAGCAGTGTCCACATTATAAGGAAGAAAATATTGACCATTAGTTTCCTTGACTGAAAATGTAAACATTTTAGGGCTAGGCCTATGAGTGATGGTGATACACACACAAACTATTTTGACGTACACTCTAACTACAACCTACGGGTCCTTAGCATGAATTATACTTAATTTCAGCACACTATCAAGAACACATTCAGAATGAACGCGTATGACCTAGAGGCGGGGCTTAAAATCGTCTACCCCTTAAATATGGAGTTGTATCACTTAACCCTCAGATTCGACCACCGGTAAAAGTTGAAGTTTAAAGTTCGTCTCATTCCATCACTCTTTTTTGTTGCATCTCTTCAACGGAGAACGTAAATCACAGGTAAATACATTTGTCTATTTGTGCAGCACGTTGGAAGAATCTTAATCCGTTAACCGACTCCAGAAAGTCTTAAGAAGATTAAAAAAACAAAAGAAAGATAACTAGAAATGAATGGAGCATTGTGACCGACTAGAATACATATGAACCAGTATCAACAGTATACAGTAGTCTACATTACAAGCCCTATTTCCAAGAATTAAAATTGTTGTTGTCAACAACGACTTAACAACTGTTAAACTATTGTCGTCTACTTAACTAGCTACTTCATTCTAGCCTTATCGTGAGATGTTGGAATGTGCATTGGTAACAATAACATGATTAAGTGGTATGTCCATCGAATACATCGATGATGGGACGTTACATTTGATGTAATACATTGATGTACCACATCAAATGTATCAATATAGAACGTCAAAAGAAGTTCCGATAACTGTCTTCACGTCACAATTTATTTGGGCCTGCAGGGGGCGCACGTGTCAAGTGTGTATTAAATTGACAAAAGCAAATGCGGATTTTCCACCGCCATCAGCTTCCATTAATGATTAAGTGATAAGCGGCAAACGACCCTGACCTTACGATGGTATCCCTAATGGGAAAGGCACATGTTTGCTTTTCCAGAGGTAACTCATAGCTAGATGTGCTCCTCATTAATAAAGTAAGTATGTATTCATCAAACAGACCAAAGCCACACAGAACCTGCAGTCTAATGCTCTAACCACTAAGCTATACCCACCCCAGGAATACATGGCTGGAACACCTCAAAAGATCAAAGTCTAGCTGAAGAATTTTAACAGAGGAAGTAGCATGCATTTAAGCCAATCAGGTCTCACCCCCACGCTGGTCTGTCGTGGTGTCGTCCTGTAGAATGTTGCGTCTGCGCGTGGCGGTGGTGGGGGCGGGGGCGGCCGGTCTCTGTGCCGCCCGTCACATCCTGTCCAGACCAGACATCTACGCCCCGCCCGTGGTCTACGAGCTCTCGAAGAACGTGGGCGGGACCTGGTTCTACGAGGAGCGTGTCGGTAATTACGACAACGGGATACCCATACACAGCAGCATGTACAGAAACCTCAGGTACGGAAACCTCTCTCTGTGTCTCTGTCTCTCTCTGTCTGTCTCTCTCTCTCTCTGTGTCTCTGTCTCTCTCTGTCTGTCTCTCTCTCTGTGTCTCTGTCTCTCTCTGTCTGTCTCTCTCTCTCTGTGTCTCTGTGTCTCTCTCTGTGTCTCTGTCTCTCTCTCTCTCTCTCTCTCTCTCTGTGTCTCTGTCTCTCTCTGTCTGTCTCTCTCTCTCTGTGTCTCTGTGTCTCTGTCTCTCTCTCTCCGTCTTTTTCTCTCTCCGACTTTGTTAAGTCTCTTGCCCCCTCTGTGGAGTAATGTTGTTCCCCTTCAGGACCAACCTTCCCAAAGAGGTGATGATGTTCCCCGACTTCCCCTTTGACCCCCAGCTCCCTTCCTTCCTGCCCCACAAGGAAGTTCATCGCTACCTGCAGAGCTACTGTGAGACCCACAGCATCACGCCCCACATCAAGGTAAGTACAGGCCACCTGGGGGTGTTTGCAGACAGGGGACTTAGCACTTAGCCCCTCCCTCCCTCCACTCTAGTTTGCCACAGTGGTGGATGACGTCAGCCCCGTCGCCACGGAGACAGGGGAGTCGTCGGCCGGTACGAGGTGGACGGTGACGTCACGTGACGAGTCGGGAGCGGAGACGGCGGAGGGGTTCGACTCCGTCTTCATCTGTAACGGGTGAGATGACATCACATCGCAGGCGGTTTGTGCGCACTGTGTTCTGCGATGCTGCGCTGTACGAATGACCTTTGATTCAATTTTAACACACTTGTTTTAGGGTTCGTTTATACACAACAGTGAAGTCAAAGTTGAGGACACTTTGATGAGGTACCCTGACCTCTGACCCTTTCTGTTCCCTGAAGGCACTACTCTGACCCCCACTTCCCCTCCATTCCAGGGATGGAGCATTTTAAAGGTACGGACCACTCTTCCCCCCTTCTTCATCTTTTCTCTGCTTCTCTTAAACTCTGACTGTGGTCCACTCTTTTGGCCCTGCCTGTCCAGCCGGCCCTCTGTCTGTCACTAAGAACGATGCTCCCTCGCTCTCCCTCTCCCTCCTTCTCTCTCGTTCATAGGCACAGTCATGCACAGTCATTCATACCGTTACCCTGAGCCTCTCTCTGGAAAGTCAGTTGTGGTTCTCGGCGCTGGAAACTCTGGAGTAGACATCTGTCAAGAGCTGGCAAGAGCCAACGCCAAGGTGGGAATTCACACACGTGTGTGCGCACACACACACACACACACACACGTGTACAGACCTGTTACTAGTTCTCTTTGCACTCTAGGTTTTTACAAAGCTTCTTTTTTTACTATGGGATAGGAACCAGAATAACAGGAATCGAATGAAGTCTAGTTAAAGTAATAACGTGTTCAGTTAGGAGACGCTTTTATTCAAAGCAACTAATGGGTGGGTATTCAAACCTGTGATCTGTAGTCAAATCCTCTAACCACTGAGCTATACCCATCCACAAATCAAATGCACCTTTAACTTCATTTAGCAGCCGTTTTCATCCAAAGCAACAGACAAATAGTCCAAACCACACAGATGAAGATCAAGGATCCGAAGTGCAGAGTTTGAACAGTTATATCGGTGGTGAGATTCCTGGAATGCGGTCTACCTCCCTCCCTGTTCCTCCCACCAGGTGATTCTGAGCCACGGGAAGCCCACCATGCCCTCCCTCTCCTCCGTGGGTGTGGAGCAGGCGCCTCCCGTGGTACGGGTCCTGGAGGATGGATCGTTCCAGTTCCAGGACGGCTCCACGACCAAGGCCCAGGCTCTGATGCTCTGCACGGGCTACAACTTCACCTACCCCTTCCTCAATCCTACCAAGCTGGGCTTGAAGATCCAGGAACAGCTGGTGACCCCTCTGTACAAGTTCATGATGCCCCCAGCCTTCCCCTCGCTCTTCATCCTGGGCATCTGCAAGATCATTTGCCCCTTCCCCCACTTTCACTGCCAGGTGTGTGGAGGGCGCTGAGCCCTGGAAGGGTTTGGCGGAAGTGAAGCATCCGAGAGAGAGAAAAAAAAACGAATAAAAGCAAGAGTTGTTTATCGAAGCAAAAATGTTGATTATTCATAATCTTGTAACAATATAATTCAAAATAACAATTACTAGTGGTACCACATGCACCTCTCCCTCACCTCTCCCTCACCTCTCCCTCCACCTCTCCCTCCACCTCTCCCTCCACCTCTCCCTCCACCTCTCCCTCACCTCTCCCTCCACCTCTCCCTCACCTCTCTCCCTCCATCTCTCCCCCCAGGTCCAGTATGCCCTGGGGGTGCTGGAAGGCTCGGTGCCCCTGCCGTCCCGCGCCGACATGGAGGCGGACGCCCAGAAAGAGATCGACAGGAAGGCGGAGATGGGGGTGCAGCTCAGGCACGTGCTGAGGATGGAGAAAGACCAGTGGGGCTACTACCAGTCTCTGGCACACACGGGGAAGTTCTCCCCACCTCCTCCGGTCACTCAGAGCCTCTTCAACGAGGTGGTGAGGCAGCGGAAGATACACCCTCACAACTACAGGAGACTCAACTACCGGCTCGTCAGCGCCACCCAGTGGGAACAGATGGAAACGCAGACTAGTTTGTGAGAATGAGGAGGTGGTGGAGGTGATTTAAGGAAGAGGAGGTGGAATAAGAGGGGGAGGATTTTAATAACGTGATGCCATTGTCCATGAGGGTAGAAGTTATATTGTTGAAAATAAATCTCGATTTTTTTTAGATTTTTCTATTATCAGAAACTCAAGATCCTCTTTGGGAGGATTCATGTAAGAATGTTAAAGGAAGTCATTACTATAGTTTTGTTACCAAGCATAAAAAATAGCTTTCATAGTACGGAAAGAGTGGATTTTAAAAGTGAGGCATCCTTGTTGTATTGAAAGAAAGACATATGGTAGTACATGGTATTTTTGAGACTGTAGTAAGTTTATCTTCAAATTAAATAGTAAAAGGTTGTATTCACAAAACAGACATTTCTATATCTATGGGCCTAATTCACGGTAAATATTATTTTTTACTCGTCAAGAGATGAATGGCTAGTATGTTCGAATAGTTTTTTTCCTGTGTAACAAAACTTGTCATGTGCTAAAAGCTTTGTCTGAATGTTTAAACCCCTTATGTCACCTTAGAATATATTTGAACATATATATTCTGAACATCAAAACAATGTTTTGTAACAAACACATTCAATAATAAAACTAGCTGTGATCAGAAATATTACATAGATATTTGTAAAACCATAACGCGTACAATACTTATTTCTTAACCTATTGGATACAGTAGTAGTAGGCTACATGTAGGGCCCTATTGTTGTAATCAAACTGATGCCTGTCAATTAAACACGAGAACACTGCCCTAGCAGTCCGAAAACGTTTTTAAATTAACGTTGTTTCTCCCCAAGTGCTGCCCTGCCAAACTGTCACAGCATTTCTTTGTCAGTCTAAAGGATTCTCCCATCTGGCCATGGAAGTCCCAATGCATCAACCGTCATCTCCAAAAATTGTGAAATAGGACACCTAGGAGTCGTCTACATTCTTAACCCTTTCCTGTGTTCATTCTGTACATGTTTCCTGTTGGAAATACCACACTATTATTTATTTATAATAAAAAGTCTAATGTAATCACAGTCAGACAGAAACTGAAGCTGGAAAGTTGTAGAGGTGGCGTACCATGGACTAGACGCTCTTGATTCAGCGGTCACATACGTTTTTTTCTTCATTTCATTACGCCGAAACCGAGGTTAAAAAGCTGTGGGAACGCGTTTAGGAAGAGGGGGATGGATTAAAGGGAAGGGGTAGCCTTCTGGAAACGGCAGGGTGTTTCCTCAACTTTATAGGAAGAGTTTAATCAAATGTTAATAGACTTTAAGTAGGATTCACCGCGGGTGGACCGCGAATCAACAGCACCTAGAACACAGAAAGCGAAAAAACGCAATGTCGGGAGCTGTGCATGGTTTGGAATAGGTAAGTACCCTTGAAGTCATCCGCCCCCCTTACATCTAACTTGTAAACAACATATAATCGATGCTTGTGTGATACGGATATTAAACATTGGAGATACCTTGTAGTTCGACCTTCACTCTACTTCCAGAGCAAGGCGGCTGCTTGACAAGAAATTCGAGATCAGTTGTCTTGCTGCAAGTCTTGAAATAACATCCAAGTTTCTAATCTCAGTCTCAAACTGTGGCGTAGCCTCAGGAATTCCAGCAGAACAAAATAAATACAACCTGCTTATTATTGTATAAGCCTAATGTATCACAGCTTCACATACTCAAACACCTTGTAAAGAAAACCTGCATTGACATTAAACATTTATGTAGCATTTCCCATCGCTGAATAACTTTTCTTAACCAAACATGATAGCATGTCTTCTTCAACTACATTTTCAACATTGGTCCCCAGAGTGAGAGATGGAGGGGGAGACTGAGAAGGAGCTGGCAGAGGAGAAGGAGAGCGATGACACGGGACAGTCCGGTGAGGAAGAGGAAGGAGGGACGCTGCGTCGCAAGACTTCTGAGTGTGACGAACAGGACCAGGACCTACCCATAATGCACTGGGAGGACCTGAGCCTGAGGATCGCTGAGCTGGAGAAACAAGAGGAGGAGAGGAGGGAAAGGGCAAAGGTCAGGGTTCAACTGTGAAGGAGGGGATGTGTGTGTGGGGAAGGGGTATTTACGGTTGGGTCTCAGTTGTCTGAATTGTTTTCTTTTGCTTGTTTGCACTCCTCTCACACTGTAAGAGGAAGCGTTCTGGTGCTGGGGGGGAGAGAGAGGAGGAGGCAGCGTCCAGGACAGGACCCTCTTCAGTCAGACTCGTGACATCCAGAGCAGAACCTCACGCTCCAACGAGTCACACAAACGACAACGGTCGAACCATCCAGCGAAGCTTCGGGTTGTAGTGGACAGCGGGTTGTCAGGTCGTGGGTATGCAGAGCTGGTCTGTGCGCAGATTGTGGGTCTGCGCTGGGGTAGGTCCCGAGGATGCTCTTGATGCAATCCAGAAGCCTGGGGAAGTTCATTTAGGGCAGCTACCTTCCGTCCTCATAGGAAACAGGAGTGAGTCTTTGGCAGTCAGGCAGCCCTTACGGATTACCGAATCTGGTTAACGTCCTTGAACACTTCGCGCTTGCTAAAAGGGATGCCTTCCCCAACTAAACCCTCCTCCCCAGGCCCAAACAATCCTGACATATTCTCTATTTGTAGATTTCCGTTTTACACATCTTTCAGACAACGTCATAATCTCTCGTTGTGGGCCTCTGTCAGCGAATCTCTAGTTATTTACAACATGTCTGGTACCAGATGACAGCATGAGCAAAACACCTCTCTGGAATGTTCCGCGAGACCTGACGTTGTCTCCAGAACAGGACTGCAAAGTCCTCTCCCCCTCACCGCCACGTGTTCCCTATAGCCATCCTTCTTTCCATCCTTCCAACCCTCCTTCAGGAGTTATGTTTTCTTCTCTTCTTAGAGCGCGAGCGGGTCGGAGCTGCTGACGGGATCGGAGGGGAGTACGGACGAGAGGCAGGGGGGCGCGAGGAGGCAGGGGGGCGCGAGGAGGCAGAGCGGGGAGGACGAGGTGGAGCCTAGAAGCTGTCGGGTCACTGTGATCACTTCTCGGTAGGCGGCCATGGGTACATTTCTTCTTTTGCCGGTCGCTTCTATCATTACTGTGGCGTGATTTATTACATTTATATTTACTCATTTAGCAGACGCGCTTATCCAGAGCGACTTACAGTAAGTACAGGGACATTCCCCTTGAGGCAAGTAGAGTGAAGTGTCTTGCCCAAGGACACATCGTCATTTGGCACAGCCAGGAATCGATCCAGCAACCTTCTGATTAATAGCCCGATTGCCTAACCGCTCAGCCATCTGACTCCCCTTTATTGTCTTCATACCTGATTCTTTGCACAGGTTTACCCATCATAAAAACCTACAGCTGTGCTATATCAACAATAGTGAAAGCGATGAAGAGGAGGCAGGAACTGG
The DNA here is from genome assembly GCF_021917145.1 of Hypomesus transpacificus. Classification (NCBI taxonomy): domain Eukaryota; kingdom Metazoa; phylum Chordata; class Actinopteri; order Osmeriformes; family Osmeridae; genus Hypomesus; species Hypomesus transpacificus. The sequence continues at coordinate 78,339 of NW_025813742.1, read as the reverse complement.
GAAAGAGGTGAGTGTTCTTCGCCCCTGGATAGTTTAACTAAAATAAACCCATTCAAAAAATCTACAATACCAATCACTCACTATGCTGTAACACAATGTATCCTGCCCAAATTCCACAGTCCTTGTATGGCCTTGTTAGTTAAACATTTAACACATACCCATGTTGCCCCATCCCTTTGTCGTGTCTCCTGTTTACTTCCTATTTACTTCCTGTTTGCTTCATGTTTACTTCGTGTTCATTTCCTGTTTTCCAGGGCTCTACAGGAGCAAGTAGCAAAGGCTACCACCCTTCTGGTCTGAAGCAGGAAGTGAAGGTTGCACTGAGGGCGCTACGGGACAAGCTGTGGGCAGAACAGAAAGAGAAGGAGGTAGGTGATAGGATGAAAGAGAAGTGTTTACAGAGATGGGAGACAAGGACAATTAGAGAATAACGAGTAAGGAAAGAAGGAGAAAGACAGAGAGATGACAGACTGTTGGATAGACATGAGTGGGAGGCGTCAAATAAGAAGGCAGAGACTGTTGCTGTCAGACGATGGCAGTATTTCTGCATTGCGCCTCAATCTACGATTTCGTGTGTTGCCGGGTCTACCTGCATGCAACATTTACATTTAGTCATTTAACAGACGCTCTTATCCAGAGAGACTTACAGTAAGTACAGGGACATTCCCCCCGAGGCAAGTAGGGTGAAGTGCCGTGCCCAAGGACAAAACATAATTTGGCATGGCCGGGAATCGAACTGGTAACCTTCTGATTACTAGCCCAATTCCCTCACCGCTCAGCCATCTGACTCCCACATTGTGTGTGTGTGTGTCAGCATCTCGCCAGCTGTACCACTGCGACCAGGAGGACGCACCTGGACCTCCGTGACCTCCGGCTCTGCTCTCTCCAGCACCTGCACTCCCTCAGGGTGTCCCTCAGCCAGGATGTACAGGGTCAGTCCACTCTCCTCAGTTCATTACATTTAGTCATTTAGCAGACGCTCTTATCCAGAGCGACTTACAGTAAGTACAGGGACATTTCCCCCGAGGCAAGTAGGGTGAAGTGCCTTGCCCAAGGACACAACGTCATTTGGCACGGCGGGGAATCGATCCGGCAACCTTCTGATTACTAGTCCGACTCCCTCACCGCTCTGCCATCTGACTCCTCAGTTCAACCACAGCTGTGGCTTCGCCAGGCGTCACACTGCGGTCGTTAACGTCACGCTAAAGTCGTGATCCCGTAACATCCGTGTTGAGTTGGATATGCTAGTACGTGTGATGGGGCTGAAAATACACACACACGCACAGAGATGCAAACACACTCTCTCTCTCTCCTTTTCTCTTTACCCACTCTTCACATCTTACACATGGTACAGGGAATGTCCCTGTACTTACTGTAAGTCGCTCTGGATAAGAGCGTCTGCTAAAATGACTAAATGTAAATGTGTTCCTCAGCTAATTGTTGTCTTGCTGAGTCCCTCATTGGCATCTATACTGATACCTGTACTGTTACCCCCATGCCCCCCCCCCCCACCTTCCCCCAGACCTGAGCTCAGAACTGGTGTGCCACCTGCTGGAGAGGGACCAGCTAAGGACCAAACAGGACGCCATGCTCATGGATGTACAGGATCTGACGTAACACTCGCAAACAGGATGTGACATCAGGACAGGATGTTGACGCATGAATGCTGACGGACACAGGACGTTAGACAGAGCAGCAGGAGAGCGCTCTGGGATCTCTGGGGGTCGACGCGCTCGTTCGCAGGGAAGTCCGTTTGAATCTCTTAGCGACTGTTGGAACAAACACTCCGAAGTGTGAACAATGATACGTTGGGAAGGATTACACAGGATTACGTCAAGATATCTATATCGTAAAGAATATGGATAGTCTATCTGATCCTTTATTAGTTGCATCGTTATCAAATGTATTGCAACAGGACGTACAGTATGTTTATTTGTACTCACGCACTTAACAATATGGAGTCGTATTAGACGGATGTTTTGATATTAGACGGATGCTTAACATCTGTTCTGATTAGTCTGACACCTTCCAAGGAGCAGAAAGCCCTGGGAGAAGTCCATCGCTAAGTGAAAGCACTTCTATAAACACCACCCAGCTTTGCTTTGTATTACCTACAAACAAATAAGGGATGCTACTTTGTCACCATGTTTTATTGTGTTTAAGTGTATAAGGGAATAGTCCACTCATAGTGTGTTAACAATGTAATACACACAAGCTAAGGGATTGGAATTCGGGGTGAATGTCCAACAAATATTTTATGTCAATTCAAGGAAGGGAAGCCTTGATTCTGCCACTGACAGGGACTGGTCCACTTGTGGTGTGGTACAGTAGTTAGTATCAGTTGTTAACCTTTGATATAATGATCTTGACATGTTTGTACCTGTTATTACCCACCTATGATACTAGCGGGGGTTTACGACCATAACTGCCATTTTCGTAGGAACTACCTGCTACTTCCTATGATGTCCTGTGCCTTACTTAGCAGCCGTTCCATTTCAGCGAGGTCTCAGCCGTTCACGCGTATGAAAAAGGCATAAGCCTAGATCGAAGGATTGATAGCCATAGACACGAGTCCCTTTCCTATTGTCTTGAATTTAAAGGCCATTTTCATTTTTTTTATCTCTAAAGTATTGTTTTTTTCAGTATTGACTTTGTATTACTAATTTAGGATTTAATAAACTGTAAATGGGTACTGTACGGCATGTCGCCCGCCTTCCGTGTGTGTTATTAGGACTGTAGGAGGTGTGTGTGTGTGTGTGTGTGAGAGAGAGAGAGAGAGAGCGAGAAGGGGAGAGAGGGAGTCCATACAAAAGTGTACCTTCGCTGACTTGCTCAGCACTAATGAATGAAGGGTCAATAACAGAGGATCAAGACAAACAGGGAGAGTGAAGGTTGAACAACAGTGAAGGAATAATTCAACATCAGCAGGGAGAGACGCCAAGAAGAGAGACAGTAAAAAGATACATATTGTGAGGCAGTGACTAAAAGAGAAGTTATTGCATGTTTCACAAACGGTAGTTCTGCTTTGTTGCGAGAGGGGATAAAATGACTGTTTAATGTCATACGAACATCAGGATTTCTGCATACGACAAAGGAAAACAGCCTTTTATTACCAGAGAATCGGGTAAGTGGTTTTGTATTTCATCAAAATGTTTACAAATGTGCACAGGTTAAGTCAAGTTTAGCTAAATTAAAGTAGTCAGAATAAAATCATTTATTTTGTTACAATATAATAATAGACAGCCTTGACTGTGATATGCACACAGATAGGAAAGATGAGTACTTTTCCAATATCCTTCAGTCTACGGCTGACAAAATATCACACGATACGCATGCAAAATGATCTCAAATTCGATTAATCTGTTCCAAGATGTAGTTTACCCAAGTCAGTGCGACTGCACCAGGTTGTATTGGGTTTCCGTTCTGCAGTTCTGTCTGAATGAATGGATATAAATTATTTACAGAGGCAGTGAAGGTCAGAGAAAGGGTGCTCTGGGACCCAGGTTCAGGACACTTTTAGCAGCAACACCCGGCGCTCTAGAAATACACCCATCACCCGACACAAGAGGTAAGAGACCCTGTCTGTTGATCTGACACAGTGTTGTCTGTGGGGACTGAATAAGGGGTGTCTTGCCTGAAGACCCCCACACCTGGGGGAGACGAAACTGGAGATGGAGACGCAGAACGCAAACGTTTCTAGGATGATCTTGCGCATAAACATACCTGTTATTTTCCAACGGGTTTAGCTTTAATTTATGACATTTGGTGACTCACACGAGCATGCATGCATGCACAGACGCACACATGCATACATGTTAGTTCACGATACACGGTAGCCTATAGAATGGAAAAACTATTAGCACAGTAAATGTACTGTAGCAGAGATGCTTCACGTTGGGTGAGTTTCACAGAAAGGTTGATCTATGGTCGAAGAAGTGGATCACTAACACAGCAGATGGAACATGAATGAATGGGAGAGTTTCCGGAAAATTCTGTTACTGATTAAATGGCAAGCAGACCGAAAATTACTGTTGATCAGCAAAAAACAGCACATTCCCCAGCAGTGTTTCCCAACTGAAAAACCTGTTTTGTCTCCCGAACAGGACCCTCATCTCCAACTCAGACCCTCCCCGAACTCAGATGACACGATGATTGGAACATAAGCCAGCAGGAACAATCTCCCCCCGGAGTAGGGTGTGATGACAGAGGAACATGACTCGTTACGCAAGAAGGGAAAACATCCACCGAGCATGACGATAAGCCAGGCCACACCGCTGGGCCCAGCAGGGCCAGGCAATCCTAACTACACCTCCCCCTATCCCCCATCCTCCCCCACCTCCTGCAGCATCGACGAGTCCTACAAGTACGTCTTCCTCCCCGTCTGCTACTCTCTCACCTTCCTCTTCAGCCTGACCCTCAACTCCGTGGTGCTGCTGCGCTCCTGTCGGCGCCGCGGCGACTGTCAGCGTGGCAACGGAGGTTCCCGGCGATGGAACACCTCTCTGATCTACATGGTGAACCTGGCAACCACGGATCTGATGTACGGCCTCTCCCTGCCCTTCCTGGTGGCCAGCTACATGATGAAAGACAACTGGGTGTTCGGGGACTTCATGTGTCGCCTGGTCCGCTTCCTGTTCTACTTCAACCTGTACTGCTCCATTTTCTTCCTCACCTGCATCTCTGTGCACCGCTACCTGGGCATCTGCCACCCCATGAGGACCATCACCCTCGAGAGCAAGAGGGCCGTGAAGGGGACCTGCGCTCTGGTCTGGATCATGGTGTTCATCCTCACCTGCCCCATCTTCAGGTTTGCCCAGACGGGGTTGGTGGTGAGAGGGGGAGGCTGGGAGGCTGGGGGGGGGACGCCCGGTCGAGGGGAGAACCGCAGCGGGTTTAAGGAGGAAGGCGGCGGAGGAGGGGGCGGGGAGGGTTTAAATAAGGCTTACGTCAACTGCTGGGACGACGCCGTCGATAAGGACTTTGCCGACTACGTCCCGTACGGTATCACGCTGCACCTCCTGGGGTTCTTCGTGCCTTTCGTCATCATCGCCTGGTGCTACTCCCGGGTGGTCAGGACGATCTTTCGGACGCTGAGCTCCGCTCCCGGCTCACGGGAGGGCCGGGAGGAAGGAGGAGGAGACGGCGGAGCAGGCGGAGGAGACGTAGAGGGGGCCCGAGAGAGAACCTCCGTCTCCATCTCCAGCTCTCAACACTTCCACTACATACGCAGGCGTCGCAAGTCCATCAAAACCATCATGACCATCACCTTCCTGTTCGCCCTGTGCTTCCTGCCGTTCCACGTGACCCGGACTCTCTTCCTGCTACTGCGGCGGGGTCAGGTGGGGGGATGCAACACCATGAAGATGATCTCCATCTGCTACAAGGTGACCAGGCCGCTGGCCGCCTGCAACGCCTGGCTCAACGCTCTACTCTACTTCCTGACTGGGGACCAGGGAGGCCCCTGCTGCTGGCCCGCGGACTGCACCAACCGCCACCACCGCAGCGCCACCCTGTGGCCTCTGAGGATACTGAAGAGAGAAGGGGTCGGGGAGGAGGAGGTGGTGGAAGTGGAGGAGGAGGAGAAGAAGAAGGAAAGGCAGGTGCACGCGGAGAGTGAATCGAAGTCGTCCAGGATTATGTTTTGAGGGTGTTTTGTTTCTGGGGGGTGGTGCGCGAGCATGAAAGCCGTTTACTCAGAAGTTATTGATGTACATGTGTGTTTTCTTGGATGTCTATGCTTTGTATGGCAGATGTTGCACTTTAATTGATTTGATTGAGATTAATTGAGTAAATACAGTTGTTGTTGTTATAAAATTGTACTCTCCAATAAAGTTATAGAGTAACCGAATTGTCGATCTTGAGTGTTGAAGGTGTCTAAAAGTCCCTTTGCGAGTTATTACGGTACAGTCATGCACACATAACATCTTCATAAACCTCTCACATATTCTGTCTCCCTCACACACATTTTAAAATAGGCCTACGCACCAACGTAAAGCCTGGAAAAACTTTAGTCATACGGCAAAGTGTAATCAAATAAATGCTATTATTTCTTCGACTTAATTTGGACATTTCTGCCAGTGGAGTCTTACTACCAAACAATGTTGCAATACACTTATCTGTAATATTTCATGTGGCCTGTACGAGGCACTATAATCACAGCAGAGAACTACCTCTCTATTTGTTGAAGGACTATGTAGTAAAAAATCTTTCAATTAGTTATATTCCGATGAACGCCCCAAATGTTCGAAGATTCTGCTGGTTTTGAGGGGGACTCAGCGGCCAACTTAAATGAAGTATGCGAACTGCGAAAGACGACTTTGTACAGTACTATGCGCTTTTATTGTAAGGCTAGATTGTTAGCCATTTTGCTAATCCTAAAAAGTCACGTCACTTGCAGGGGCTCATAACCTAATGTACCCCAAAAGTATCGCTTAGATTCCATCAAAACTGAGTTTACAGTCTCTGGGGGGGATTTGTATTTTACGGCAACAGGATTTGCGTTTCACGGAAAGTACTTAAGTCAAACCACGAAAGGTTGGCATTACGTAGCAAGTAATTTGTTTGAAAGGTTTGCAATAGGTCTCCAAAGTCTGGTTTCATCTATCAAAAATGCTATAGAACAAACGGCAGCGGTTATATTTCCCGCTGTCAGCGGCTCTGGTTTCGCAACTGTAGGTTGGAAGTGAGGCCTGCTGGTCGGGCTTTCACCGGGCTAGAGTCAAGCCTGACGCCTGCTCTGACAGCTTAGAGGGCCGCTACCCACGCTGCTCTCCCGGGGGCCGAGGATCATAGAAATGGAACGAATGGAAGTGGACCAGTGCGCCGGCGCAGCTGCTGGGAGCGGGGCTCTTCGTAGATCGAACAGCGCCCCCATGATCACTAGTGTCAGGTAAGTACGAGATCCGCCTCAACAGACAAGTTGTATTTTAAACTTGAATTGTGGCGGCTTTGTAAATGTCGCTGTCGTTTGTCTCATTGGTATCTGTTTCCATACCACAGTGATGGCATGACAGTGTTTAGTCCAACAAGTTCAGCCCGGTATCGACGGAGCAGTGTGTCAGTCAACCCCAGCTGCCCTTCTGGGGTGAGAGAGAGAGAGTGAGAGAGTGAGAGAGTAAGAGTGACAGAGAGAGAAAGAGAGAGAGTGAGAGAATGAGAGAAAGAGAGAGAGAGAGAGAGAGAGTGACAGAGAGAGAAAGAGAGAAAGAGAGAGAGTGAGAGAGTGAGAGTAAGAGTGACAGAGAGAGAAAGAGAGAGAGTGAGAGAAAGAGAGAGAGAGAGAGAGAGAGAGAGAGAGAAAGAGAGAGAGAGAAAGAGAGAGAGTGAGAGAGTGAGAGAAAGAGAGAGAGAGAGAGAGAGAGAGAGAGAGAGAGTGTGTTGCTCTGTGTCGGGGCATTATTTGTCCTCTACTCTCCTGTGTGTGTGTGTGTGGTTTACTCAGTTCTGTTTGTTGACACTTTAACTGGTATTTGTGTTCTTCTGTGTAGATATAGTCAGGCAGAAAATACATTAACTTCTCTTCCTGTAGGCCACTCCCCTCTCTCCGTTCTCATTGGGCAGCGAGAGACCAGACCTCAAAAGGCAGGTAAGGTGGAGAGCATGTAGGAATATTCTGTCCCTACTGGGGCAGAATCACGAGTCACGTGTGTGTGTGTGTGTGTGTGTGTGTGTAAGACGCACACCTAAACTCCTGATTTGTTTTAGGAGAACATGGAGATGACACTCAGGGGAAGTCTGCAGAGACTGAGGTAAGACACACACACACACTCGGACGCACTCTACATTTACATTTAGTCATTTAGCAGACGCTCTTATCCAGAGCGACTCATAGTAAATACAGGGACATTCCCCCCCGAGGCAAGTAGGGTGAAGTGTCTTGCCCAAGGACACAACGTCATTCAGCACAGCCAGGAATCAAACTGGCAACCTTCTGTTTACTAGGCCGATTCCCTCACCGCTCAGCCATCTGACTCCCTGAATGCAGAAACTTAATGGTCTATCTTTTCTGCAGTGCTTCCAACCTGACACACCTCCCACCTGTCAGTCATTGGCACAACCACGCAGGGGTGAGTCCGCCCACACCGTTGCTATGCAACACCCGCTGGAAAAGAGGGTGAGAGTAGAAGATGGAGGATGTTAAAACATTTTTTTTTCATCTGTTCCTCCCAGGGCTTCCATTTGCAGGACAGTGGCGTCACGCCTAACTCCTCCCCCAGTCCAACGAGGAGGTTCAGGTACACCAGAGTAGATGTTTACCTCCGCAGTGTTGCTTGTTTGGAGCGGCAATGTTGAGCCGTTTTGCTTGAACTCCTATATTCCAATATTACGCACTCAAACCTTGTCTCTTGATCCTAGGCCACAGAGTTCCACTGTGAGATGGCCTGCACTGACACCCTTGAAGAGGAAAGGTATGTAGTGGTTGTGTGTGCATGTGTGCGTGTGTGTATTTGTAGGTATGTTTGTGTTTGGTATATCATCTGGTCCAACTTGGTTCCACAGGAGGGGTGGAGTCTGATGGCCCGCCCAAGAAACTGTTTATTGCCGGGGTGACAGACCCCACTCACAGCACCAGTTACACAGTCAGGTGAGGTTTACGTAAAGAACACACATACACACACACACAAACACACATGCACGATGAGCACCCATGGAGAGTTTTCTGTTAACGTCTCTCTCTCCTTCTCTCTCCTCTCCTTCTCTCTCCTCTCTCCTTCTCTCTCCTCCTCTCCTCTCCTTCTGTCCTTTCCTCCTCTCCTTTCCTCTCCTCTCTATTTCTCTCTCCTCCTCTCCTCTCCTTCTCTCTCCTCTCCTTCTCTCTACTCTCCTCCTCTCCTTCTCTCTCCTCTCCTCACCTTCTCTCTCCTCCTCTCCTTCTCTTTCCTCTCCTCTCCTTCTCTCTCTTCCTCTCTTCCTCTCCTCTTTGTAATTTCCTCAACTAGTGTTTCTCAGGCATCAGACTCTCCTTCTGGGGGCGTGTCCGTGTGTGCGACCACTCAGGAAAGCCCCCTGGCCCTGTCCCCGCCCCCTTCCTTCACCCCCCACCATCCGGGCATCTAGTCAACCAGCCTATCACGGTCCACAGGCCCGGTACTCCAGCCAATCAGGGCCACTCATCCCTCTCAACCAACCTTCCAGATTCCCAAGTCCATATTGGACGCAACCCCAGTAAGCCTATCAGAACCCAGGGTTCTGTGAAATTCCACCGACAGGAAGCGGAAACCAGACAATCAGAACTCTGGGTTCCATCCAGAGTTGGTGCACATCGCGTTTTCCTTTTGCGCTCGATTTATCAAGAGCTCTCGGGGGAACAAATCTGATTTTGCATCGCCCGAGCCAATCAGATCTTGAGTTGTAATCAAGACGTATTGTAGAAGTTGTACAGAGAAACACACAGCTACGCTTCGCCCAATCAGAGGGCTTCCTCTGACACACCTCGCCAGGAAGCAGGGAGGAGTTGTGTAGCGTTGTCAAGGAGATGACGGGAATAACAAACCGCTAGCGTTCAAGTAACTTCTGGACAAACGCACTTCCTTGTCGCCGGCATGTGGGGTTGTTGTACACACACCTGCAGCTCACACCTGCAGTGTTACACAAAACAACGCAGGAAGTGTGGTCATGGATGCACTGCGAGATCTGAACCTCTCGCAGGAAGTGAGGTCACGGACGCACTGTGAGATCTTTCACGTACTCCATCCTGGGCTGAAGCTGTCGCCCTGCCACAAGCACACCAGAGACACCAGCCTCTGTCAGAGAGCTGAGGTTCTATTCTCCACATCGAGTCATCGAGTTCTCTCCATATCGTTGCTCTTAACATCCAGAGGTGTACCACTGATGGAGTATATCAGTGAGTGTTCTTCCATTTTGTCCAGAAGTTACCTTTCAGACGCCAGACACGAAGACCCACTAACCTTGGGCTGCCTGCTGAGGGTGCCTCCTAGTGTTTATATGTGTACAGTGCATTAATAAGATACCCAGACGTGAGTCCCACTGGTTGCTAGGGCGCTTAATTATCTTAACCCCCTGCGGGGTTGTACAGCAGATATGTATAAGAGCTCTGGATAAGAGCGTCTGCTAAATGACTAAATGTTAATATGTCCACGTCCTAAACCAACCCCTAGAAGCTCCACCTAGAGATCTTGTCCATCGGTCCACCTACTCGGTTTTTCAAGATCCAATCACTTTTGACGGGTGTGAGTAGCCGTGTGGCAGCATTTCAAATCAGCCAATCGGAAAGAAGGTTAGCCGTTCCCATGTTGGGGGTGCTCCAATCGGATCTTCTCTCAGATCTCCAGAAGCGCATAGGGGGCGGAGTTAAAGGGTTGGGTTGTGGATCATGTGTTTTAATCCCCTGGGTGAAGCTCTTCTAAGGGGACCACCAGTGGCGTGTTCAGGGAGTGGCCTAGGGTGGCACGGGCCACCCTTGAAATCTGATTGGCCACCCCAATATCTTAAAATATGATTGGCTATATGCCCAGTCAGAGGCGGGCCACCCCTTGTGCCACCCCTATCAAAAATGTCTGGACACGCCGCTGGGGACCATACAGGCTCCCCTGGTGTTACTGTCTCTGACTGAACTGTTGGTCCACGTGTGTGGTCTCCCTCCTGACTGACGTCAGTTTCAGCCGCACCAGGGAAGCTCCAAGTGTGTCACTGCATTTTGACGATGGTGCATGTGTGTGTGGGTGTGTGTGTGTGCGAATGTGTGAACGTGTGTGTGTTTATGTGTTCTGTGGAGAACTGATGTTGTCAGACCTGAAGACCAGAAATTAGGATTTTGGTCCTCCTGGTAGTGTTGTGTACCCTTACTCCTGTATGGGTACTTCAGAAGAGAGATGCAGGAAGGAGAGACACCTAGAATCTACCCACAGATTACATCTAAACATCCTTTGTTTTCTGTAACTTGTCATGGTTGTTCACTCTCAGGACTTCTGTAGATTTTATGAAATACATTTGTGTTTAAGGAATTATAGAGCATCATATGTGTTTTGTCTGTTACCTATGGGGTGGTTTTAGACAAGCTGTCCTTGTTCCTTTCAGACCTTCAACTTGTGAATGATGTACAAAGTCTATATAAGCTGCTTAAGAGAAGTGTCTTATTCGAGAAAAAAAAACTAAACGTCAATCACAGTAGTGTGACTATGTAATATTAATTAATTATAATTTGGGTAAGTTCAGAAACGGCCCCAAAAAAAAGAATCCAAAATATTTTCTGGATGTTGAACTTCCAATTTAATGATTTTTGCACAGTATTTGTTTCATATTATTAATCACTATTGCTGTTACATGAATGGGTTCATATCCCGAATTTAAGACGTTGCGATTGCTTGTTTGTTTTGTTTGGTTGTTTCTTAATTTTGAAACTGGTTATAATGTCTAGCTTTCCTGTAACTGAAAAGAGGATAGATCTGTACTCGGATCAGAGTAATTCCTGGAGGGGTTTGATGAATTCATGTTCCCTATTTCTAGTGACAATCAGTCAGTTTTGAATGTAAATAAAGTGTATGTTTTTTTTTTGTATCCCTATAAGTTGTTGTTATAAACAAAACAACATGGGGGGAAGAGTAGCTTATTAATTACTGTGAGCGTATAAATATATCCATTGTTGTGATGTTCACTGTGAACATTGTCAGAGTTCCATTTCTCTCCAGGAAATATTCAGACCCGGATTTAGATGGGATCTACCCACATATGTTGCCAAACCCAAGTGATTTATTTTAAGTTGTCATACAGACATTCATGGGCTGTAGCTTTAATTCAGACACATGTATTGCTTACTCTTTCGTAAGTATGGAGAGCGCCTGTTTGTAGAGTCAACACAGTCAACATCAGTAGACAATGATCTTAACCTCATATCTGATCCCCGTCCATGTGAAGTTAGCCTTACATCGATCTGTGAGTTACGCTTTGCTTTTATAAGGCATTGACATTAGGTGGTTGTGGATGTCCCTAAACCCTCCTTGTAGCGGTTAACCTCCAGAGGAACACAACACAAACATTGGCGTTGGAGATGATCTGAAGCCAAATAGAGATGCGATCAAGTTCTGCTGAGGTTTGTTGTGGTTGACTTCCAGGCCTCTCCTGCCTTCAGCAGGGTGCAGGTGTGCTGTCGTAGAGGAAGAGCACTGTCCAGGAGATAGAACTAGGAGACGACCTAAGAAAAGGAACTAGGAAGTGACCGAGGAGATAAGAGCCAAGAGATGGGAGTAAGAAGACCGGTTGTAGTTAGTGAATGAGGGCCGTCTCTATTCCAACCATCCACAGAATGTTGTGTTCAGTCAGGCACGCTTGACCTGCATTGTCATTTATAATATTTTCTTTTCCATAGTTTTTCCTGTTATTCTTTCAAATATCACGTGAAAACATTTGACTGGCCACAATATTGAATGTGACTTGTTTTTCTTCTTCCAAAAACATGTCAGTGTTATTGAGGCCACACTTCCTGGTTTCCCAGCTGGCAACCAATAGAGAAAGGAGGAACAGGAAAGAGAAAGTATAGGATATATTAGTGAGTTTGTGGCGCGAAAGGAGAGTGAGGTGCGAAAGGGAACTGAAAAGCACATCTACCAGAACATTCAGACAAGTATCTTCAAACTGTAAATAGCTTTTCGACAAAAGTCTCGAAACAAAAAGAGATGTATTTTTATGGAACTGTAAAAGAGAGATAAATAAAATACTATATTCATTCATTCCCTCTGAGTATCTCATGCCTGTATAGTTGACGCTATATATGTCTCATTTTTAGTGGAAACAATGTATACCTTTTAAACATCTAAATATTATATATTGTATATGAAAAAATTCAAATAAAAATAGGTGTATCATATGAAAAGTGTCCCTTACTGTGACTTTTTACTGACGGTTTCTGACCAATGGCATTTCAGAAAAGTAATATTTTACATTCATATAATTGTAGTCTTGTAAATCAAGACTTTTACGACCCAGGAGGGAAAACAGTCCAACCTTCACACAAACACAAAGAGACCAAGGGCCTTTAATCTCTTTATTTACTAAAGTTTGACTAGAGATCGTCTATATTCATAATTAGCTGATTCAATTTTTTTTTTATAATTAAACAAAAATGTAATGTTGCACCAAGAGCTTATGGAGGGGAAAAAAAGCCATCTGTTAAAAAATCTGTCTCCAAAATATGTAAATAAAATTCTCTACAAGTCAGTAGCTGTAGTCTGCTGTGTTTGGGTGGAAAGCAGGGTTGCGATCGCTCTGGAATAAATGCAGCGAGGTCAAAGGTCAGCGTGAAAGAAGAGGCAGGTCACTGGAGTTCATGATGAGACTAGAATCCAGATTGAGGCTCTCTGTAAAAAATAAAATAATAATACAAATCAATAATTAATTTGTGTAGAGAGTAAGCATAGGGTAAGCATATATGCCCCTCTCAGCTTACTTTGATGAGTTTGGCCCATCATTTTTCATAAGCAATGGCTAAACTAAACTCAGGATGTGTGAGCAGGTTCTCCCTCTAAGATAAGATAATCCTTTATTTGTCCCGCAGTGCCATTTGCAACAGCAGCAGGGTACAGAACAGCATTCAGAGTACAATTTAAATATAGAAAATATAAAATAGTCACACAAACATCCTGCTGCTGACTCCAGATCTGTTATTCACCTTGATCAAAGTTGAGCTTCTTGGCGGTGGAGCCGTCGCCAAGCCCTTCGATGTCCACTAGATCACTGTTTACGTCCGAGTCATTAAGAGCGCTGAGCGTCACATCTAGACACACGTACACAACCCCGCACACACACACCGAACAAGAGAAAAACATTTGCAAGTCACACATTTGTTTTATAACACTCATAAAATACAAAGGGTATGTGTGATGGGTTACAACAGTAAGATGTTCCTTTCCCAGTCGGGTGTGTGTTGCTGTTTGATAGTGAGGATCATACCTGCAGTTTTCTGTTTTTTAATGGCCGGCTGTGAAGAAGAGGGGCTCTGAAGACCCGTCGTCACGACAACCTGCGAGGTCGGCACGGCGATCGCTGTGGGGGCCACGGGAGCAGGTGCCGCTGCTATGGTGACGGTGGTCTTCTTCGTGGGTTTTTTGGGGGAGTCGGAAGAGAGGGGTACCCTGCTGTCTTCATAAATCTTCCTCTTCACTGTGGTCTTTATCTGGGCCCTGTGTGTGTGTGTGTGTGTGTGTGTGTGTGTGTGTGTGTGTGTGTGTGTGGGGGGGGGGGGGGGGGGGGGGATAGTTAGCATACCATAAGATCACAAGATCTTGAGATTTCTGACTAAGTGGACATATTGAGCACTTCTAATTGCATATAACGTCTTATTCACAAACACATAACATACTAGCTGTATGCTATATATTCTGGCAACATAGTTCTTTTAAAGAGGATCGTTTTCTAACCATCAACAAATGTGTGTTGATAATCAGTAATTCTTTGGGGAAGTAGAAGACTATGGAGATGTGGGTGTTGTGGTGAAGGGTGGGTAGGGTCCTTACACTGTGCGCTCCTTGATAACAGAGCTGATGTTGTTGAGGTCATCACCGAAGCGCCTCACGGCCGACCGCAACATGTCGATCTCGGTCTCTGTCCATTTGGCTCTGGGGGTGGAGAGGTGAATATGGATAAAGAGGAGAGGACATCGGAAACTGTTGAATCAACAACCCCCAAAACATAGTCGGCAATAAGCTACTACTGCCCTTGTTTAAATATCTTAGATTCTCTTTCCGACATGACGTCTCACCCAGCGGGACTTGAGTCTGACACGGGGTGTAGCTGCAGGGTTAGTTCTCCCAGCTTCGTGAAGGCGGCTCCCGCTGCAGAGAATATCTCTCCCACCTGTAACGCCCATCAACATAAACAAATTAGATGGGCACGTATTCAATTCATCCACTGGTCTAAAGGGCGCTGGACCGCTTTGCACATCTAACTACGCGATTCTCATTAGGTTGAGGGCTTACCTTGGTTGAGGCAGAAGTCATATCGTGCGGCTGTCTAATAGATATGTTGTGTATACTTTGCACTGTCTGGTGTAAACGCTTGCTAATTTACCATAAAACAGCAACAACAACCTATTAAGGCAGATAGCTAGCATGTAGCTAAGCCACAATAGCCACCATGGTCAATTGCAAGTCTATGCGTTTAAAAGCATTCAAGACGATAGACGTGGCAAAACTTACTACTGGACTTTGAGTATTTAAGTTAACTGGTGAACGCAAAAAAAAAACTTATAAATGCATTTAGTCAAATAACCGATATAAATAAATAAAAATTGCGTGGGGAGTAAAACTACAAGAATAAAGGAAAATGACGCGCAACGTTGAGTTCAATGCCATTGGCCCAGTGTGGGAGGAAGAGGCAGGGCTTAGTTTTGACATTTTCATTGGTCGTCTCCTTGCAGAGGACGAAAACTACCGAACTGTACGGAAATTGCCGAGGTGTTGGTGAACTGTCAGCTGATGGAGCTGTAGGCTAGGAAGACACCCGTACTTCGATAGAAGCAATTTTAATCGAGAGAATCAGACATTTCAATCGGATAAAAAATAACAACAAGAGCAATGCCGTCGCTTTTATTCTGTGGTCCAAAAATGGCCGCATGTGGGATAGTCATCAGCATTTGGGGAGTAATTATGCTGGTAAGGATTAGCACCCGCTATGATGATGCTACCGAGGTATTTAGCTAGCATCTCTACCGGGCAGATGGTCTGGAACATCTTGCAGGCCCGGCCGGTGTTATTAGTCCAGTAACTAATTAATAAGCTATTCACCTTTTATGTGGCAGAGATTAGGTACTGGTAAAGTAGTCTTTATAACTGAATGCACATCGTGTTATGATAAAAACATCAATAATACATGGATTGACATCCACCATGAAATGAATGTTACCAACCTGTCAATACGATGCATGGAAGTCCTCAAATATTTAGTCCATTAAACGTCTCTATCTATTTAAAGTGTGAATGAGCCCTACTTATTACTGGATCTTCTGTTCCCCGTTACTGTAGTTAATGTTGGGGATCTTCTTCAGCGCGAAATCAGCCGTGCTGATCGAGGATGTTCCTTTCACCGAGGAAGACATACGCAACGAGTAAGTGATGGGATGATGGAGAGCTATTGCCAGTCCTGTCAATACGACAGAAGGTACACCTGTATGGCAGATGTTCCAGCTAGGCAAATGACCATGGAGTAACCTATGGAAGCAAATCAGTGACATGTTTTGAATTTTAAAAGGCATTCAATACTTAATATTGACATTTTAACACCACCGAATTTGTTGGTTTTGAATTCACCGCTTTAAAATAGAATATGAATTTATTTCAGTGTAAAAAATAAATAAATCTAATCCAAAATTTCAAGTTTCAGATATGCAGGTTGCTTGAATTCGAACAATAAAATTCAGATCCCCAAAATTAAAAAAGAAAATTCTAGGCAAAAGAATTCTTGGCGAAAAAAAATAGAAGCCAAAAGAATTCTAGGCGCAATAATTCAAAGCCAAAAAAAAGGGCAAAAATTATCAGATTGCAACATCCAGGATGCCAAGGTATTGCTTGCCTCAGACCGGACCTCTCTCCTCGGACCCCAGGCTGTGATTGTGTGTCTGATCTGCATGTATGACTGCCTGCAGCTACACCTGGATGAGAGGGGCCTGAGGAGAGGTCTGCAGTTGGACCCTTCTCAGAGAAGTGAGATGGTTTGATTGCATTCAGGCTCGATGGCCTTACCTATCCATTGGTATCCGGGAGGTTGCAATCGAATATTTTCGGCTCAAAGTTTTTCTGTTCTCTAACTGTTTTTCTCCTGACCTGTTTCTCCACAGCAAGAACCCTCCACAGACTGTCTACGGACTCTACAACCAGGTCGGCATCAACTGCTTCATCGCGGCCGCCATCTATGTGGCGGTTGGGGCTGTGTCCTTGTGTCAGGTGCGACTCAATAAGCGCCAGGAATACATGGTGACATAAGTCCCCCTCCCCACCCCCCCCATCCCCCCGAGGAACAGGCGGGCCACTGCTCCGAGATTCCACACCTTCCAGTGAAAAGATAATTACGTTTTTTCGTGTGCCGACACTGCACCATTTCCCTATTCCGAAAGGGGAGGCATGTGCTGAGAAGTTATTTATTTGTAACTTAAGCGTAGAAACAGTCTATTTTAAGTTATTTGTTTTGGTGTTGTTGACTTTAGACGTTTATTCATTCCATGTAAAATAAAAGCTATTTATTCAGTTGACTGAAAAAATGTTGTCCCTTATCATGATGGTAACTTTGACAATACAGTATATGAAAAACTTAAATTGTGTTGCCTTGTCTTACCAAATGTTAGATTTTTGCATGTGTTCAAGTCTGTTGTATAGGGTGTAACTAACCACTACAACTGTAGAAAAGAAGCATAATTATTGTATGTTTTAATGTGAGCTAAGCCTGTAATCACAACAAAGTCAGTATATGTAAGTCCGTAGTCAGGTAAATTATTAAAAAGGTTGTCTTAACCAACAAAAGTTAAAGGCAATGTTTTTCATATACAATGTGTGTGTGGTTTTGTAAATGTTGGATTTAGACCTGTAAAACATTGCTTTTAGTATTTATTTCATCAATGGGAAAGTTCAGAAAAACTGATGTGTGTGGACATAATTTTTAAATGCTATTTATTTTCATGTGTCACAGTCACCTGAATGTTATGGTTGAAATGTGTATGGGTATACTGATGAGATGAAATCCATCCAGTTTCATGATCCCTGTAATAAAATGAAATAACTGTTCAGTTTGATGTACGCGAGATTTTTCATCCTAAGCGTCATCTGGCGTCTCAGAGCAGAACAGACAGCAGCAGTAAAATATAAACAGCTCTGAATATGAAACGCACCCGCTGCGTTTTAATCAGCCAAAACACACCCCATAAAGTCATACAATGACAATGTTTAGAATGTGTTAAATACACCTGCGAGTCTGATAGTTTACCATGTAATTAAGTTAATATAAATACATGTGAAATGTTTCGATAGGACAACTTTGAAGTAGAAAAACTATGTGTAAATGTGTACTAACTAATTGGCAGTTTCATCAGTTTACTAGCTGGAACAGGGTGCGGAAGAACACCTAAAACAAAGTGAGTCAATCGCCCGGAGCTTGGGAACCCTGTGTCACACAGGCAACGCTTCTGAGAAGCGGGCCATTTATTGTTTACGTATTGCAGTCAATCGCTGGGTGGCACCTTAATGCAATGCAGGCAAAGCATCGGGTAAATATTTGAAGCGACTTCAAACTGTGGAACAAGACAACAATCAAACTAAGTAATAACAAACTCAAGAAGCCATGGATTCGTGGAAGAGTCACGTGCGAGCTAGACTGTTTCAAAGAGACTGTTCTCAAAAAGATCCTTTCGCCGGTACATTCAACGAACGTAAGAAGCCTAAACTATTAACTCTAACTCAAACTTGTTAGTGTATTCTGCATGATTCAAACTGTGTCCATCATCAGTGTCCTGTCTTGCGGAGCGGCTTGAATTACAAGAGGAATTCTGGAATGACAGGTATAGGCCTACAGCTACTATAAGTTAACTTTTGGGGTCTTTGCGTCTTTATGCAGTGAATTACAAAACAATTCGGGAGGCACGAAGTCTCATCTACCATGTAGGTTTGATATCTAATCTAGATTTCCATAGCTGCAAGGATGATGTCGGACAAACAGACGCATGCGCCAGACGAGTACAACATCAGCTAAAAGAGAGCGAGCATTTGAAAGAAAAGGTGAGTTTGATGATCACGGTGCTCAGTTTCCATCAGATATTTTAGTTGTAACCTTGCAAATATGGACTAGTCATCCATTCCCTTTTATTTTTTTCTGCCATGTTTGGTTTAGAGTTGGATGTACTTGTCCTGATCCCAGAACAGTTTTCTCCTCCTCACCCTCATTTTACAATTTTCCTCCCTCTGTCCCTCTCCATCCTCAGCTTTCCCAGACGGTGTCTGATCTGACGACCGTCTTGTACCTGAAAGAGGCTGAAATCCTGTACTGGCAATCACAGTGAGTGAGCAGAGTTTACTGGACTCTACTTTTAACCCATACCTTTTGACTTTTGTTACATTGATTTTGTACTAAAGTCAATTCAGCTGAAATGTCTTGTGTACTCATTTCCAACCAGCGGCGTAACAAGGACTTGGCGGGCCCGAGTGCAGATCTCACCAACGGGCCCCGTACCGACCTATCGTCAGGCGAAATTATTGAGTTTTCAGTTTAGCGATGCGCAAGGAAATTTAGGCTACTCATGATGTACAATTAAGGGTAACGACTGCTCCTTCTATGTGAAGATAGATTACGGTTTTCAAAAGTGAACGGCTCTGACTCGCGAGTCTCTGGCTCTAGATTATGCTTGCTACAACACAGAATGAGCATAATGGAACAGTCAGTCGTGAGCCGACGTATCTGCGACGTTTGAAATAGAGCACAGAGATGAGAAGAAAATCTGATCATTTACCGAGGCTTATTCGACGTTATGAATGACGTTTCGATCTGTCATGTGTGCTATCTGGGTACTAGTAAAAAAAAACAGTCACTTCGATGGTGAATATTTGATTTTATGTTCGTTAGATATGCTAGTTTACATTTAGTCTATCTAGCTTTAGCTATTTTCCGACTACATCCTGCACATAGTTTACTATATCTAACCTGGCCGCTGCCTGGTAGCCTAGGCCTATATGTGCATTTTTATGACGTTTAATAGCCATGTCAACTGCATACACCAGACAGTAAATGTTATGTAATTATTAGCCTACCCTGGTGGCTGAGTTTCACACTCATTGCTGTTGCCGGGCTGGGGGTCAGACGTAGCGTCCTCTTCAACACGCTTCGCCACAATCCAAATGAGGATAGTTTTGACAGCTTTGCCACCCTTACATCTTGCTCTTTTCGTTCCTGCCGCTTTCTGGAGCCACTTTTATGTTAAAGGGTATGGCATGGGGTAGCCTAATTCGCTTCAAAACGCTAATGCAACACAACTGTAGTATCCCAACAACTGTCTGTGGTATTCCAACAACTGGATGGGAACAATCGTGTGTGGGTGGGCGGGAATCTTTGACAACAATATTACCCAGACATCCTTGCTATTTTTCGAGGGCAATATTACTTAATAAAAACGACATTTGTTTCATTCAGCAAAAGGCAAATGAGGAAAAATTAATTATTTGCTGTTGTTAACACTGACTGTTTTTAAAATGTTTATTGGGCAAGTGATAGCTCATAATTATGAATAACTGACACCATAATTGAGAAATGTTTGCGAATTGATAAGAGTGGATCATATGTGATCCTCAAGTTTCGGTATAACAGCGGTGCAAGGGGCCTGGTCAGATTGCCTTAAGGGGCCCGGTCAGGTTGTCTCACTTTTACTGTGAGATCGAGGACGGGCCCCCTTTTGCCACGGGCCCTAGTGCAGCTGCACTCCTTGCACTCCCTATAGTTACGCCACTGTTTCCAACGGTTCCAGTATTTTAAATAAAGAATTCACAATAACGGTTTCCTGACGTTCTTTCAGAGTGTCTCGCTATCGCAAAGAGGCTCTTACCCTGGCGAAACGTGCTAACGCCTTGCAGGCTAACCTGTCAGATAGCGAGTTCACGGTGGAGGTCCAGGCCAAAGAGCTGGCGGTGCTGCGGGTGGAGCAGAGGGAGCTGAAGGAGGCGCTAGGAGGGGCCTGGAGAGAGAAGGATGATCTGCTGGAGAGATGGATGGAGGAGAAGAGGGAGGAAGCAGAGAGGGTTAACAAGAATAACGACGTGCAGGACAGGTGACCAGGCACTAACAACTATCCTTTGAACAGTTTGTGTCATATCCACTGTCTATTTACACCCTCATTTGTATGATAAGGCGATATACAATAAATACACACACGCACATACACACTGTAGGGTTTAGAAGTCTTGAGACCACTGGTCAGATACTTATATTTAGCATTTGTTTCGAATGTAACACATTTTTCCATAGCAAATGATCCATCAGTAATGAGTCATGATCACCATCAATGATCCAATCAGTCAGTCAGTGATCGATTGTAGTCAGTGATTGATCGTTGTCCTGTCCAGGTGGCACCGTTTTAGCCGGAGACTGAACAGACATCTCCACAGAGAGATGGGCAAACAGACCTCGACTCCCCCTGGTACCAGCGTGACCGAACCATCACCTGCCTCACCGAGTAAGACATTTCAGGGTCCCTAACATCAGGGGGCGAATTACGGGGGGGGGGGGGGGGGGGGGGTTGACCCCCCTAATTAAGACTAGGACCCCCCAATAGATTTAAAAACAACAGGTCGGGGGGGGGTCGATGCACGCCCTAGAGAATTTGACCCCCCCGATTGTCATTGTATATTTCGCACTCTGCCTAGCATGATGATGAATTAGGTCAATCAGAAGGGATTATCTAACCTCAAGTCATCCAACTAAGTCAGAGTGGATATCTTGTGGACCCAGATGTTTTGTCCACAATAACATTAACCAACATATCTGGTTGCCTAGAAGTGACTTTCTAAGTATTTTTCTTGTGTCCTTGTCTGTCAGACGACTGTCCTGATGTAAACAGAGACCATACAGCAGAGTCCAATGGATCACCACTCTGGAGGCCCAGTTGAAGGGGCGTGGCCACCAGGGGTCATAAAGAACTACAACTCAAAAGAACTACAACTCAACATGGCCAACTTCAGCTGCATTGACCCCGCACCTTACTGTGCTTAACACTTTCTTATAGGCAAATGTATTTTAATGATTAATGATTGTCATGAATAAAGTAAAGGTTTTATTAGATGTTTAAATCTCGCTAAAGGATCCTATTATGTATCTTGTAGCGTTACAAAATTAACATTTTTTGACTTCAGATAACAGTAAAAGCAGGGTGAGGGTTAAGGAACAGGCCCTATCATTTATTTTTAAACAAAAACATAAGCGTTTGTTTATTTAGCCTTTATTAAAAAAGAAAATAAAAATCTTGAAATAAAAAAAATGCAACGGCAAACAATACATTTTCCTTTACCGATTATGAGAATAATCATGGTCATAAAGATGATACAGTAGTAATAATTCATAAATGTCTTCGTTTACATCCCATCCCATCATGGTAATATAATGCCGGTCGACATGATGGCATTGCACAGCTCAGTGGTGGCACTTATATATATATATACTCATATATTCACACTTAGCACGGTTGCTTATAAGTACCCCACAAAATGCACAAAGAGGAAAAAATAAATCATACAAACAGAATCACAGGTTCATAATTCATAGTTCACAGCACCGCCCAAAAAACATGCTTCATCGGTTCTCATGTGTGTGTGTACATGTGTGTGTGCAGGTGTGTGTGTACAGGTGTGTTGTTGGTCAGGTGGGTGGTAACGGTGTGTGTGTGTACAGGTGTGTTGTTGGTCAGGTGGGTGGTAACGTTGTGTGTGTGTACATGTGTGTTGTTGGTCAGGTGGGTGGTAACGTTGTGTGTGTGTACATGTGTGTTGTTGGTCAGGTGGGTGGTAACGGTGTGTATGTGTACAGGTGTGTTGTTGGTCAGGTGGGTGGTAACGGTGTGTTACCGGCCTGTGATGGTTGACTGACATCTGGTCAGGATCCAGATCCTCTAATCAGCCTTGTCTGTAGAGATGTGGGTGGCAGGTCGATCCATGAAGCTAGGGTTTGTGTGAGTGTGTGTGTGTGGAGGGGGGAGGGTAGCTAGGGGTGACTTGAATACATTTGATAACGTGTGGGTCGTTTTAGAGCATGTATGTTTTTGCCAAATTACGTCTCAAGCAGTCACAGATACAACATACTATGTTCCTCTTGGTTCTCCCTGCGTCAGCTTGGCACAATTTGAGATTTGAAAAAAGAAGAATAAAATAAAAGAGAATCTCTCAGGGGCCTCTGACACACACACACACACACACACACTCTCACTGTCTCCCAACAGACCACATCCTCCCCCATCTCCAGATGTGTGAAACAGCTGTTCCGCGACATGGATGGAAACTTCCAGCAACGCTATAGAACAATATTAAGTTAACACTGAAGGTGGTGGGACAATGGCTGTGGTCAGACAGACAGGCAGACAGACAGAGACAGGCAGACAGACAGGCAGACAGGCAGACATACCACGAATGGAACACAAAATGCAGAGGAGCTTCACAGCAGGATCCAAATCCAGCTTCCTCAACATGCCTCCTTCCCACCACCCACAGTGTGTGTCTGTGTGTGTGTGTGCTCTAGCAGTCCTCGTCTTTGTCATCCACCGTTCCTTTGAGCCGCAGGCGGGCGAAGTCCTCGAACACAAAGTCGTCATCCTGGGAGATACTGCTGCTGCAGGAGACAGAGAGAACATGACATCACGCTTAGACGATACGGGAGGAAACAAGGAGATGGGGGAGGAAACAAGGGTACAGAGGGAGGAACTGGAGAAAAAAACACCTCTTAAAAAAAATATATAATTCCAAACAACCTACTGAATACTCACTTTGTTTCAAATTCTATAAGGTTGGTGTCGATGGGAGGGTCCAACTCAGGCACAGCTGTAGGGCAAACACACACACACAATGATATGTCAGGCCGGTGTTGCCACGGCAACGGCCCATCGTCTCCATGGCAACCCCGTGCACGAGGAGGAAGCAGGCAGAGAGTGATGCCAGAGTCCGAGAGAGAGGGGTGGGAGGTTGTCTGCATATAGGAGGAGTGGGACGATGTGTGATGAGATGAAGGATTAGGATAGGGGGGCGACTGTACCTGACTGGGGCCGTGATATGGGCAGCTCTGTGGGCTTGGGGTGCATGAGGACGAAGGGAAGCTCCACTGCCACGTCCCTGCAGACACAGAGAGAGAGAACCACACGTTACCCCCTCCTGAACACACACCAAGCCCTCCTGAACACACACCAACCACAGGGGGAACGTCAGAAACAGCGACCTTTCTGAGGCCCTGATTTGATGTAAACATCCAGGGAAGGATCTCCCTGAGACAGAATAGGCCTAATCCTTCATGCTGTTAGCACAAGACTAGACCTAGTCTGTCCGGGAAAAAACTGAAAATGTAAAAGAATGTTAAAGTGTAACTATAACACATTTGGTGATTAAACCACCTTTACAATCAACAAACCAAAGATTTCATATAAAAACACATGGTTGTATTCAGACCGGCAGGGAGAACACGTCAATGGCTCGATGAGCTGTCTGCAGTGAAATCAAGCGGGACCCATTTAGTCAGTTAAACTGGACAGATCGATTCGTTCACAGTTTGGGTCACCTCGCCCAATCGACTGGCGTCTCATTGGCTGAAATTGACTTGCAGATGATTGGACCATCATCAGGTCTAGGGCTGACAGGAACGTGGAGTACAATT
Source organism: Hypomesus transpacificus (assembly GCF_021917145.1). NCBI lineage: Eukaryota > Metazoa > Chordata > Actinopteri > Osmeriformes > Osmeridae > Hypomesus > Hypomesus transpacificus. The sequence goes on along the minus strand of NW_025813742.1, from coordinate 54,012 downwards.
GATGACTGTTGGCATGGCAACGGTCATCAACCATGTATCTAGGCAAAGCCAGTAATCACATGACAGCGATGTGATTGGCTGGCCTGCAAACATACAGAGAATTGTTTTGGATTGGCCGAGATAGTCCACACTTTTCCATCAAAAAAGAATACATGGATTTCAGTTAGCGAGATCAGGATTGGTTTCAAAAAGGTAGGGCCATCTTTTTTACATGTATTATTAAGAAAGTTGGGTTCTAAGTTGCTCGACTGAACACAAACAGAGAAGCAGTGCTCTGAGAAAAACCTCTTAATCATGTGAAGAGTGTTATAAGATCCTCTTCTAAAAACAGCCTATCAGGTTACACAAGTCCCTGCTTACACCCAATGAGAACACACCGTTGTGACAACCAGGAAGGAGGCCAATGAAGGAGCGCACACACACACACACACACACACACCTGGAGCAAGTGTTCAGACCACTACACAAATTAGTTGGGGTGCAAGATTAACAAGGTGTACACACACGCACACACACACAGGTGGCGGCTGAGACGTCATATTACCTCTCCAACACGCCACTCAGCAGTCTGAAGCGACCCATGGGGGAGGGGACGGATGGAGAGACAAACGGAGGAGGAGAAGAGAGAGAGAGAGAAACAAACACTCAACAAGAGAAGGGGAGGGCATGAAATGAGGAGAGACCTCCAGAAAACGCAACCAAGAGGAAAAGGAAGGGAGGGAGGAGAGAGTACACAGCGAAACGCGAGGGGAGGAGGAAGGGAGGGGGCGAGGGGAGGGGAGGGGGGGTGGCAGAGAGAGAGGGAGGAGGGGCTGGTGAGAGTCAGGGTCCAATATGAGATGCAGTGGCAGAGTTGACATACGCGGCTGAGGTAGAGGCACAGTGTTGTAACGGTGGAGGGTGCCTGTGGGGACAGGAGGGGCGTGTGGACACTCACCCTCCGCGCGACACCACCAGCTTGATCTTTACCCTGTAGGACACAAGGATCCCCAGGACCTCCTTGTTGGTCACATCCTTCACACTGACACGCCCACACACAAGGAGAGAGAGAGAGAGAGAGCAGGAGAGAGAGAGAGACACAGAGAGAGAGAGCAGGAGAGAGAGAGACAGAGCAGAAGAAAGAGAGAGAGACAGAGAGAGACAGACAGAGACAGAGACACAGAGACACAGAGAGACAGAGACAGACAGAGAGAGAGAGAGACAGAGAGACAGACAGAGAGACAGAGAGAGACAGAGACAGGGGAAGAGAGAGAGAGGGAGGGAGAGAGAGGAGTGTTAGACAGGCTTTGTAAAACAGACAGTATGTGTGCTCAGCCTCTCCCAGCAGTAAACATTTGCACAAACTGAGTTTGCATGAGTTTGCCATCTTAGCATGTATGAAAACGACAGAGTGATAACTCATATCTCACACGATACCGGGGCCTTCATGTGTGTGTGAGTGTGTGTGTGCGCGCGTGTTGCCTCACATGGTGTAGGAGGCCAGGTTGGTGTGTGTGTGTGTCTCACCAGAGTGTGTGTGTGTAGTATCTGTGTGTGTGTGGCTCACATGGTGGAGGAGGCCAGGTTGGTGTGTGTGTGTGTGTCTCACCAGAGTGTGTGTGTGTAGTATCTGTGTGTGTGTGTGTGGCTCACATGGTGGAGGAGGCCAGGTTGGTGTGTGTGTGTGTCTCACCAGAGTGTGTGTGTGTGTGTTGTATCTGTGTGTGTGAGGCTCACATGGTGGAGGAGGCCAGGTTGGTGTGTGTGTGTGTCTCACCAGAGTGTGTGTGTGTGTTGTATCTGTGTGTGTGTGGCTCACATGGTGGACGAGGCCAGGTTGGTGTCCTCATGTTTCAGCTTGCCGTCCAGGGCCAGCCCTCTCTTCTCTCGGTTCTTATCCAGTGTGGGGGTGAGGGTGTACACCTTGCAGAACGTCGAGCTGGACGACACCTGGTCACTGGACGCCACAGACACAAACACGTCAGCTACAACTATCGCCTTTTAACTTGGATGAAGGGATGTATGGATGAAGGGATGGATGAAGGGATGGACGAAGGGATGGATGGATGGAGTGATGAACGGAGGGAAAGGAGAAGACTCACTCTGCTTCAGCCTGAGCGACTGGACACTTGTACTGAGCTGTACTGAAGAGACAGATGTCAGCATACTGCCGCACTGGGAGACACAACAGCAGAGAGAGGGGAGGGAGAGAGGGTGAGGGAGAGAGGGTGAGGGAGAGAGGGGAGGGGAGGGAAGGGGAAGGAGAGAGGGGGAGGAAGGGGAGGGGAGGGAGAGAGGGAAGGGGAGGGGAAGGAGAGAGGGGGAGGAAGAGAGGGGAGGGGAGGGAGAGAGGGAGACGGAGAGAGGGGAGGGAGAATGTTACTTAATTGAAATCTTGTGTGTACGAACCCCATCCACAGATCCACAGGAAGTCATACCTGAGATCTTGACTCTCTTCACCGTCTTGGTGGAGTTGTTGGTGACGTGAACGTTCACACTGATGGGTTCTCCGTGATAGTACAGCTGGAGACACAGCACACACACACACACATTAGCAGGTGTGAGGGAGTGTGTGTGAGTGAGTGTGTGTGTGTGTGAGAGTGTGTGTGTACCTCCTTATCCAGAGAGGCCTCCAGGTGCAGGGAGCGGTCCGACATGAGGAAGCTGCGGGTGGTCTCCACCATGGGCTGGGGCCCCGGCTTCTCTGGAGCATACTGCACCTTCCTGATCACCAGACGCACAGAGTTCCTGCTCACACACACACACACACACACCGAGGTCACGTGCATGTCAGCTGATGCACACAACCATTACAATCTCATGCACTCAACATGCCTCATCATACACACACACACACACACAGTACTGTAAGTTTGTTTTACCGTTTGTGGATCTTCTCCTCTATCGTTTTGGCACAGAACGCTCTGATCTCAAAGTCAACTCCACACGCCTGAGGACAGCAGGGGATGGGGGAGAGGAGAGAGGGAGAGGAGAGAGAAGAGAGGGAGGGAGAGTACGAGAAGAGAGGAAGAGAGGGAGACAAGAGCAGGGGATGGGGGAGAGGAGAGAGGAAGAGGAGAGAGAAGAGAGGGAGGGAGAGGAGAGAGGAAGAGGAGAGGGAGAGGAGAGAGGAAGAGGAGACGGAGAGGAGAGAGGAAGAAGAGTGAGCCAAGGACAACCAGGAGAAAACGGAGCACAGGCCTAACAGGGTGTCTGAGTGTGTCTTTGAAAGAGTACTACTGTGCAGGTTTCAGTGCCGTTTTCAGCATTGGTAGTAAGAGAGGTGTGTGTGTGTGTGTGTCCACCTCACCTTCCCAGTGTCTTCCGGTCCAGGCTGTAGAGTGACTGAGCAGGGCAGGTTCTGAGGAATCTAGACGAGACAGAAACACCCCGACAGACTATTTAATACGACAGGTAAGGACATGGCTTCCCTTTAAAGCGACATTTACAGCGTGTAGCAGAATCGAGGTCTGTGTTGTCTTATCTTTCAATTATGTCATATCACGCAAAGTAGGTGTGTGTGTGCGTGTAGGTGCTCACAGGAAAGTAGAAGGGGTGAGCTTGCTGGGGTGTGTGTGTGTGTGCTCACAGTAAAGTAGAAGGGGTGAGCTTGCTGGGGTGTGTGTGTGTGTGTGCTCACAGTAAAGTAGAAGGGGTGAGCTTGCTGGCCCAGCTTCTTCAGCAGCCTCTCCTGCAGGCGGCTGTTGGGCTTGCGCTCCTCCGCGAGGGGGGGGAAGGCCTGGAAGGTGGAGATGTACAGATCCTTCCGGAACGACAGACCGAGCACGTCCAGGTCCTCACGGCCATACCGGAACGCACAGGTCAGGGTCACAAAGACTGGGATGGGGGAGAGAGGTAGTGAGGAAGGATGGGAGGGAGGAGGAAGAGGTGGAGGAGGAGAGGGGGAGGAGGAGAGGGGGAAGTGGAGGAGGAGAGGGGGAGGAGGAGGAGAGGGGGAGGAGGAGGAGGAGAGGGGGAGGAGGAGGAGGAGAGGGGGAGGTGGAGGAGGAGAGGGGGAGGAGGAGGAGGAGAGGGGGAGGTGGAGGAGGAGAGGGGGAGGAGGAGGAGGAGAGGGGGAGGAGGAGGAGGAGAGGGGGAGGAGGAGAGGGGGAAGTGGAGGAGGAGAGGGGGAGGAGGAGGAGAGGGGGAGGAGGAGAGGGGGAGGAGGAGAGGGGGAAGTGGAGGAGGACAGGGGGAGGAGGAGGAGGAGAGGGGGAGGAGGAGGAGGAGAGGGGGAGGTGGAGGAGGAGAGGGGGAGGAGGAGGAGGAGAGGGGGAGGTGGAGGAGGAGAGGGGGAGGAGGAGGAGGAGAGGGGGAGGAGGAGGAGGAGAGGGGGAGGAGGAGAGGGGGAGGTGGAGGAGGAGAGGGGGAGGTGGAGGAGGAGAGGGGGAGGTGGAGGAGGAGGAGGAGAGGGGGAGGTGGAGGAGGAGAGGGGGAGGAGGAGAGGGGGAGGTGGAGGAGGAGAGGGGGAGGAGGAGGAGAGGGGGAGGAGGAGGAGGAGAGGGGGAGGAGGAGGAGGAGAGGGGGAGGTGGAGGAGGAGAGGGGGAGGAGGAGGAGAGGGGGAGGTGGAGGAGGAGGAGGAGAGGGGGAGGTGGAGGAGGAGGAGGAGAGGGGGAGGTGGAGGAGGAGGAGGAGAGGGGGAGGAGGAGGAGGAGAGGGGGAGGTGGAGGAGGAGAGGGGGAGGTGGAGGAGGAGGAGGAGAGGGGGAGGTGGAGGAGGAGAGGGGGAGGAGGAGGAGGAGAGGGGGAGGAGGAGGAGGAGACGGGGGGAACAAGACGAGAGGGGGAAGTGGAGGAGGAGAGGGGGGAAACAGGAGGAGGGGGGAAACAAGAGGAGGAGAGGGGTTGTAGGAGCAATATGATGATGTGTTGGTTTAACGAGAACACCCATGAAGATTATCCAACAGGATTTGCGGACGTTAGGCAAAGATAAACAATTGCACAGTGGCTGTGCTATCTGGCAGCTAGCATACCTTTCCTGTCTTTCAGGTATTCAGGGTCAACCAGGATTACACCATCTACAGAAACAACAAATGAAAGAGAGCAATGTTGAAATCGTTACTCTTGGGGACGAAAAGGGAACTAGAACATTTGAAACGCACACGCGCACACAAAGACTGACCACAGATTCCTCATCAAACGCATGGCATTTATTACTTACCAACCGGATCGACCTGGTCAAGATGATCCACGAAATCTCTCTTTCCCAGGTATACCGTGACCTGTTACAGGGAGACAGAGAGGGGTGAAGAGAGAAGGGATGCAGGTAGAGATTGAGGTGTGGGAGACCCTAAAAGCAGGTAGTCGGGTGTACTACTGAAAACCAAGGCCTTAACAGGGATCACATGATGGCTTACCTTGCAGTTGGGGCTTGACTTCTTGAAAACTCTGAGAAATGAGGGAGAGAGAGAGAGAGAGAGAGGGAGAGAGAGTTAGGGAAACAGAAAATGCAGAGTGCGTGATTTTCACACCTCTCTCCATCCACTCTGACCTCCAGTTCATCTCACTGAGCGGTAAATCGAGGCCCACCCAGTGTCCTGTATCTGGACAGGAAGTTCTCACACACAGCCACTTCCTAAAGAGTGATCACTTCCTCTCAACGCCTACGTCACAACTACCACAGCATATTGAAAACGGCATTGTGACAAATGTAACTTCCTCGCACGGTCCGGTTGTCAAAACACACGCAAGAGGAAGTAAAGGGGTTTGGATGTCTATGAATTTTCTAATGGCAATGTGTGTGTGTGTATGTGAGGAACTCAAGGGTGACTTCTTCAGCACACACGCTCAGACTGAATCTCCTTGGCCTAGACCTTTGCTGTCTCTTCATTTACAAGCCTGTGCTACATTTCATACCTGTCCTCCACCACCCCGAGTCCCTTAACACACACACACACACACACACACACACGTACACATGCAAGGCTAAACTCAGGCCTTAACAGTTCCATTTATTTCACCCTCAAACTTGCAGCCAGAGGACCTTGAAAATTAACACAACACACAGAACCTGCACGCAAGGGACGACACAAATCCCTGTAAGACCTCAACAAGCTCTACTTTTGAGATTGACATGGAATTGTATCAGCCTTTACTTTTCTCTGAGGCAAAGTAAACTTCACGTCCCCAATTTGGGAGAAAGGGTGATTGAATCTCTCTCCGCGGAGCAAAGGCGACGCATGGACGGGGGTTTATAACACGGTACTACACACAACGGTGTAACATCCGACTACTGTTTTAATACTGACACTAAAACTGCATACAGTACGACAGCGAAGAGGGTCTGCCTGCGATATGAAGGACGCCATGTCCTGTAAACAGTCATGGACCACTGGCATTCGACAACATACCAGCATATGTTGGTCACGCGTGTGACACATGATTGCAACTGCAATACCATACTGTAAGCTTGTTTGTTTACATTTGCATTCATTTACTTCACCGCGTTTGAAAAGGCACTACCACTGGCCATGATACACAAATCGATACGCAAATCGTACGTCAAATATGCGTCACTGATAAAGGCTTGTGTTTCCTAATCAAGGAAATAATTTAGATGATACCCCAATAATTCGAGGTCCGTGACAACTAAAATTGAAAACTATTAATATATTCACATGCCTTTCTAAGAATCTGGCTTAGGTCAGGGAATCGTTCTGAAATTCTGTAGTCTTAATTACGGGATTTTGGCTAGCTAGCTAACCCCACAAAAAGCTGCAAATTGTGAAACCTGTTAGCTTGTACTTATCTAACATCACAGCGAGTCAGTTGTGATATCAAATATGGTCATATGCCAATTAAAGAGCAAAGCAAACAATCACAATAATTTGCGTTAAATGGTTTAATGCAAGCTAACGTTCACCCCACCCAGCTTGCTGGATGTGCTACTAGCTAGTTAGCGAATGGGGGTGTTGATCTCAAACATATTTGCCAGCAATACCTCGGGCACAAATAATAAAGAAACCAAGCACAATTTGAAACATTCCACTGACCAATTTTGGCTACCTAACGTTAGCAACATAACACGCTTTTTTAGAGATTCTTAGCGAGGTAGCTACTCCTGGTTGCGAGAGGCTAGATAGCAATAATTCCATGCTCAAAAGCTAGCAGAATAGCTCGGACACGGGAGAGGAAGCTAGCCAGTAGTGGCAACAGACAAACGAGCTGTAGTAGTCCCGTGAAAAGTGAGTACCTGGTGCCCGCCTTGTCCCCCATCTCCTCGGCAGGCCTTCGATATAAGGCTCGCAACAGAAAAGGCGGTAGCTACGTAGCACAAATCTTTATATATCTTTCCAGTGTTTTTCTTCGAATCCTGTCAAGTTACACCTGCAAGCTAACTAGCTAATCTACTGTCCGGTTCGTCTCGTCTTCCGTGCTTTTCGCTTCCGCGAAGGCAGGACGACCCTTGGAATGTTGATATGATGCGCGTTTTTGGAGGCAAGTGCTGCAGCGTTGCGCAATAGGTTTGCATTACAAGTATTTTTGAGATCGAAAATGACTTCACACTTAGAAAACCAAGTGTATTGATTGCATAATATAATAATACATTTCCTATACAGTTAAAAATCACATCATGGGTGCAAAATGTAAAATATTACCCATGCATTTTGGTGTGGGTATGCAATGTGAGGATTGTAAATGCTTGATTAAGTAGACGTATGTTCATGTATATTAAATCGCTCAATAAATATCACACTTTAATACAAAATTATATTGTTCAACATTTTGTCTCTCCATTCAAACACGGTTTGTGTTTTGCATCAGTTGGAATAGGAAAACCAGAACCTGCTCTCGACAAATGGACTAGCCAGCTTTAACGTGAAAGTGCAGTATGTGTGTGTGTGTGTGTGTGGGAGTCAGATGCGGATGGTATATGAGTCTGAGTGAGTCACATAGCGGACCCAGCGCTGAGACGGTCCGGGCTGAATCGGCGAGAGGCGGAGGAATCTGATTTGTAGTCCCGTGCAGGTGTACTTTGGCAGCTCGAAGCTCAGGCTGACCGGACCTACTTCCAGCATGGAGGCCGAGCTCAAGCCTGAGACCTCCAACTGAAAACACAGGAAGAGGGGAGGAGGGGGGGAGGAACGGAGGAGGAGGAGAGGGGGAGTGATCAGAATCCTAATCGCCATCTTAGCAGGGATCTCCTGTCATGTCTGTGTCCACTGTGAAAGGACAGGACAGGACAGACCTTCTGAGACGTTCTGACCAAGGGTGTCGATGCCATGGCAACAGGCCAGACTGGACCACCAGACAGAGAGGGAGAGAGAGAGAGAGAGAGAGAGAAGTAGAGTGAAAGAGAAAGAGGGAGGTAAAGTGAGAGAGAGGTAAAGTGAGAGGGAGAGGGAGAGATGGAGGGAGAGAGGTAGAGTGAAAGAGAAATAGTTAAAGTGAGAGAGGGAGGGAGAGAGAGAGAGAGAGAGAGTGAAAGAAAGGGAAAGAAAGGAGGTAAAGTGAGAGAGAAACAGAGAGAAAGGAAGTGAACGTATGGAGGGAGAGACAGAGCACGTGTCTCCAGAGCGTCACCTTGAACAGAGCGGAGAGTTGGGAGCCCCCGGGAAAGCGACAGATCTCCCAGACGATGGCCTTGTTCCTGGGCTGCAGCTCTGCCTTCTGATCCGGACTGCTCAGTTCCTGGGACAGGCTGGGGACGGCCAGCGTGGAGGAGGTGCACCGACACAAACAAAGGAGAGCTAGCGTTAGCTTAGCGTTTTGATATTTGGTGTAATGGAACTTTATTGACAGTCTGAAGAGCAACGTTTAGGCTGGTAGGTTTTATGGATGCAGTGCAGGGGTCGAAAACGATCTCACCTTAATGAGTTTTTGGGGACAGGTATATTCACTGACACATTAATAGCGGAGCTGCAAACAAAACAAGTTGATTTATACTGCAGAGGTTGCAGGTCTGCTAAATAAATATATAATTATAAAAATGTTTTTTTTTCCTCCCATAGAGGAGGAACTGACCTTTTAGGTGGCAGGTCACAGCGCAGTTTCAGATACATCAGCAACCTACAGGATGAGGGCTGGAGGTTTAGCAATGCTACGACTCAACTTCCTGTCCGCCAAGCTGCAAAAACAACAGGACTTCCTGTCGAGATATGATCAGGTTGTGTTGGATTGAGTGTCGGTTCCGTACCTGCCACCGTTGTCTCTCTCTATGGTGGGGAAGAGGCGGAACGGGGCTGGAGTGGGCAGGTCATCACACAGCTGGTACTGCATCACCGTTTGCTGTGTGGAAGAGTGACAAGTAGAGAGAAAATACAATTAGACAATGAGATCCTTTTGTGTGAACATGTAAATTATGAGTGTGTGTGAATTTACATTTAGTCATTTAGCAGACGCTCTTATCCAGAGCGACTTACAGTAAGTACAGGGACATTTGGCACGGCGGGGAATCGATCCGCAAACCTTCTGATTACTAGCCCAACTCCCTCACCGCTAAGCCAACTGACTCCCGAATGTGTACATTACGAGTGTGTGAATGTGTATATTACGAGTGTGTGTGTGTGTGTGAATGTGTATATTACGAGTGTGTGTGTGTGTGTGAATGTGTATATTACGAGTGTATGTGTGTGTGTGTGTGTGTGTGTGTATGAATGTGTACATGACGAGTGTGTGTGTGTTACGTGGGTGAACACCTCACCTCCCCTTGGCTGGGACAGACTTTCAGGATTCTGTAGGAGTCAAACTCGTCTAGTTTCACAGCCTGGTGGAAGCTGCATTCATCCACCCTAACCACTGCCCCGTAGCCTGGAGGAAGGGACGGATGAAACACTCAAAATATTACCCAACACAAACCATTACCAAGAGAACCGTGGAACCGAACAAGGTCTATCACTGTGTCAGACATCTGCAGTTCCTACGAATTTAACAAATGAAGTAATAATGACAGTGTATGATTTACAGACAAACGAGACCTTAAATCAACCAGATAAGAGATACAAACACAAATCAGATGGCCAGACATGTTAAGCGCCGTGCCCACCTCTCAGTTGAGACTTTCCTATGCTGAACTCCTCATTTAGGCCAATACGCATCTCTGTGGATGAGGGTCATAGGGGACACAAAAGAGGAAGGGGGGGGGGGGGAGGAGAAGACAAATGAACTGTCACACCGCAAACAGCTTCTCATTTCGCGGCATGTGCAGCCATGTTGAACATGGTGCTCACCAGAACAACTGGGCATGTAGCATTTCACCCTGATCTCCCCCACTATGTCAGCCTTCATCAGCACTCCCTGGAGAGGAGAGAGACAGACAGTGAGAGAGAGAGGCAGAGAAAGACAAGAGACAGAGAGACAGACAGACAAAGAGAGACACAGAGAGAGGCAGAGTGAGAGAGAGACAGGAAGAGAGAAAGAAAAAAGGGAAGAGAGAGGGAGAGAGGAAAAAAAGCTCTAAAGGTCTTTAATAACCCATATGTTGCGAATAAACTCCTTTACACTATGTTTCCATGGTTACTCACGTTGGAACCAATGACCACAGACATCCGCTCGATCACATCCACAAATATCTCGTTTTTCCCTCCCTGGAAACAGGGAAAAGGAAGAGAGGAATTTAGGATGTGGGACAGTTCAGAAACACAAGCATTGCCAGGTCCTCAAGTAAGATAGCTTCAACATTTACGATATTAAAGTACATGGCCATTACATTTGACATTTACCCCACAGACGGGTTTATCCAAAGAGACGTACATATAGTGCAAGGGGAAAGCACAGCAGAAGATTAAGGATCAGAAGTGCAGAGTTATGTCAGTATTTAAGTGGTCGGAATCAAGGAACAGTTTGTGTTTCTCTGCCACCTGGCAGGGCAGCCACGTGTCAGCTGCCAGGCCTTGAACACTTGATGACATATCAAATGCACCTGTTCTCCTCGGCTGGACGTGATAGGCCGTGCGGCTGAGGCACTCTGAGCCACTTTGCTCTGCTGAGTCTCAGCTCCAAACTACATGGAACATAAGAGACATGAAAATCATCAAAATCTTTGAAGCGAAAAAAATATAAAAAATGTAAATCATTTGAGTTATTTTCCAAGGGTCATGGATTTGGTCGAGCGAGGTTAACTCAAATGCATTTCTCTGTGGCTTCCGTGCGATGCCGACTCGGTGACCTACCAGGCCGACATTACTGAGGTCAAACAGGCTGAAGGGTTTGGAGCTGACTGCCTCCGTCTGGATGAAGTTCTTCAGGATGTCAGTAGAGGTCGTCTGGATATAACCATAGTCCTGCTCGGAAGGGGTGAGAAAAAGGGCGGGGTTAAGATGAAAGGAGGGCAATCTAAAGAAGCCAATCCCTCCAAGTTGTGTTCACGTCTCACAGACAGAAGAATGCTTTGGAAACGGTCTTCAGATTGGCCCCAGGGTGGATGTGAGAGCAGGGATTAGGCTAAAGGTGCTCACCACAACTTCATCCAACAGCTCATATATGAGGGCAAAGTTCATCCGTACAGACTTCTCTGTTAGACTCCCACAGTAGTCCTTTATCAGGGCTGTTAACCTGGAACACAGGCAATCAAACACACATGGACGGACCAGGCCATAAATATGGAGGCAGGTGATACGTAGGCGTTGGGCAATGCAAACACAGTAAAAGCATTTGAAACCCGTGTTTATCCACCCCAGCCTCTCTATAGACTATACTGGAGCAGACCTGTTGAGGAATTCGATGATGGTGAATGGAGAGGCATCCGCTGTTGTTGTGGCAACCCAGTACAGTCCTCCCTGTTTGATGTGAACAAAGTGCAAGTCTTTCCGACTCTGAAAAAGTAATCAGACGAGAAAGGTCTGTCCCAGAACCACAGATAGGTCAGAATACACACACACACAGACATCATACCATGACCACTGGTGGTTGGTCGTCTTTCAGCGCGGTGACCATCTTGTAGAAAATGTTGACAGACTCATTCCCAGCCTCGCCACGGACTAATGCGTCAGGTTAAAGACGTAATCGCGCTGTCACTGTGCGTGTGATCTGGCATTCAAAGACTTTGTGCCACAGTCATCACTGACATCTTCAAATGGCAGAAATGACTTGAATATTTACATACAGCACCAATTAATGTAATCAAGAACCTAATTGTGTTGAGGTAGTTCAAAAGTAGGGAGAGAGAGAGAGAGAGAGAGAAAGAGAGAGAGAGAGAGGGGGGGGGGGGGGGGGAAGAGAGAGCGAGAGGAGAGAGAGAGAGAGAGAGGGGGGGGGGGTAAAGGATACAGTCTTTGTAGATTAGGTGGTCTCCCTTGGAGGACAAGATAAAGACCTGGGAAATCATCTTCCTGTGGAAAGAACAGATAAGCACAATAACAGGAACCATCTCACAGAAGCAGCGAGGTGGCATCATGTGCCCATAGCTTTAGTTGGTTCTACATACCTTCTAGACTAGCTAGCTGACAATCGTTGAGAACATTAGCTTGCTAGCTAGCTAGAAGGCGTGTTACTCCCCACGTTAGTCAATAAGGGCATTTACAAGTCGAATCTACTTTGCTTCCCTGCTGTCTTGCTCGCAGGAATGTCTTGAACGGCAGATTGTCTTTGATATCCCGAGACTATCAGTAATACAGATAATATATGTATTTGTAGCTAGCTACATTTGATGTGTTTACAAACAGCTTCTACTTTAAATAAATGTGTCCACCAGGAGGTAGCTAAAATGAACCCAGTGTTCTACAGCGCCATCTAGTGTCCTTTTTGCATAACTCTGGCCGTTGCAATAAAAGCCTTCATTTTGTTTTGTCCTCACGTCTAACATATCTGGTAGCAATCATTTTTACAAGCTAAATCGATTCCCGTAGAGTTACGAATGGCAGTGAATACATTTAATCAATCATTCTGACGACTACCGTACAGAACTACAGACCCCAAGGTGGCAGTACTGCCGTCTGACTGTCACACAATCGATCATTGCGGAAGTGGAAGCGCGGGGTGAGGGGCAAAAGCGAAAATGGCTTCTCCGAAAACTGTGCCAAAAGATGCTCAGGTATGAATCAACTGATTTCCTAAACGTCTGCAGAACTTAGCTGTCTCATTACATACGAATATACTCTGTCTACTCCGTGAGCGTATTGCGGCAGCTATTTTGAAACGTTTTGTTGTACGGTAAACCCCAGACATATTGTTGGTCAACCCGTGACTGGCTTCTATGCTAGTTAGCTCGACTAACTGTTCAACTTGCTAGTAGTGTTATTTTCTGCCATCGACATGTTTACGTTCGGTGTCATAAAACATGATGATATCAAAGCTTTTACAGCTGTTTTGCTTATCGACTATCAACTGTTCATGCATTTTCACAGTCAATGCGTGTTTGCTAATGATTTTCCCACCCATTTTCAGGTAATGATGCAAATCCTGAAAGACATGGGCATCACGGAGTACGAACCGAGGGTGATAAACCAGATGTTGGAGTTTACCTACAGTAAGAGGCTTTAGCTACAACACATGTTATCGAGGTTTCGTGTGTGAAACATATGCTGATGCACGGAGATGTCATTATCATTGCCCTCTTCACTTGCAGGATACGTGACAAACATTATTGAAGACGCAAAGATATATGCCACTCACGCAAAGAAATCCAACGTGGATGCAGACGACATACGGCTGGCGATCCAATGTCGAATGGACCAGTCCTTCACTTCTCCACCCCCTCGAGACGTAAGACCTCAAAAAACTGTACCATTGAATGACAATAAAACTGACTCTTAATTTATTACACCCTGCCTATTTGTGCGTTGTCAGGACAGTCGCTGATGTTTTTTGTTGTTGTTGCAGTTTCTCCTGGAAGTAGCAAGACAAAAGAACCAAACTCCTCTTCCCCTGATCAAGCCCTACACAGGCCCTCGCCTGCCCCCAGATCGCTACTGTCTGACGGCTCCCAACTACAGACTGAAGTCCATACAGAAAAAGGTGCAACAGATTGGGAAGCTGGTGACTGTGCGGTTGTTGGACTCTTCCCTGGCATCTACTTGAATAGAATCTGACTGCATGTCTTGCTTGTCGTTGAATCAGTAACGCCAGGTAAACGTACAGTCCCTAGCTGGATGATTTTGAACTGATTGAGTTTTCGTTACTGTGTAGGTGTCTTCGTCCGGTGGAAGGATAACTGTACCTCGTCTCAGCGTAGGAGCGATGTCCAGCAGGCCGAGTACGCCCACGTTGGGTGAGTGGACACCATGGAAACACACAGGAAGGGCTACACCTTCCGTGTTACATAAAGATAAAACAACAAAAACTATCATTGTAATCTCTCCCTTTTCCATTCACCTCTGTAGTTTGGGGGTATTGTTCACAGCCTTAAGTGGCACTGGATGGTTTTAAACGTTGGGGTATTTCCCTTGACCCTGCATTTTTAAATCAGAGACCCTTTCCTGCCTCCTCACAGTTTGGTCCTGCTGTGTCATTGTGTCTGAGGGTCAGATGGCTGACGTTGTTTTATTGGGCAAGGCACTTCACCCTACTTGCCTTGGGGGGGAAATGTACTTGTACTTACTGTAAGTCGCTCTGGATAAGAGCGTATGCTAAATCAGTGGTTCTCAACCCTGGTACTCAGGGACCCCCTGTCCTGCATGTTTTTAGATGTTTCCCCGCTCCAACACACCTGATTCAAATGAAGGGGTCGTTAACAGGCTTCTGCAGAGCTGGATAACGACCCATTCATTTGAATCAGGTGTGTTGGAGCAGGGGAAACCAGGGTTGGGAACCACTGTGCTAAATAACTAAATGTAAATGTCTCTTCCCCAGGAACTCCCTCGGTGCAGTCTGTCACCGCTAAAGTGGGCACGCCGGTGTCTCTGAGCGGACAGCGTTTCACCGTTCAGATCCCCTCGTCTCAGACTGCCGTCTCCAAATCTGGTGTGTGTGTGACGTCTGTGGGCTTCATCTACAACTGAATTCATTTTATTTCAGTGGTTCTCAACCCTGGTTCTCAGGGACCCCCTGTCCTGCATGTTTGAGATGTTTCCCCGCTCCAACACACCTGATTCTAATGAAAGGGTCGTTATCTAGCTCTGTAGAAGCCTGGTAACGAACATGCATTTGAATCAGGTGTGTTGGAGCCAAGAAACATTGAAAACATGCAGGACAGGAGGTCCCTGAGGACCAGGGTTGAGAACCACTGCTCTATTTGAATTTAAGAAACACTCTGTAGCTGATTACAGTCTTTCAGTGGAGTGTGGCTGGGAAACTATCAGGACATTTTAATCCAACACTTGGTCTAGAAAAGTAAATGCATTTCGATTGTAAATCCTCAATGTTTTTTTTTTTTTTCAGCCACGCCATCCACTCCGACAGTTCAGAACGTCCTCATCAACCCTTCTCTGATTGGCTCCAAAAACATTATCATCACAACCAACATGGTGTCACAGAACTCGGCCAGCGAATCACTGAAGAGGAAGCACGAAGACGACGACGATTACGACACATTATGACCTCACGTGTTAGTAGATAACTCCGGTAATAGAAATCGACAGTGCCCTGTTGTAAATAAAGTAGATGATAGTTTTGAATTTAGACAGTTACGAACACCCCCACCATCACGTTACGTCTTGTAAACTGTTGTATCTCATGCCTCTTTGCCACTAATTTTGTAAATTACAATAAAAAAACTGACATATTTTACGCAGTGCTTCAATAAATAAAAGTGTTAATGTCTTAGTTTCCAGTTAGTGGACAAAACATAAATTACAATGCTGTAATAATTCAGCAGTCAGACCTACTGGACAAGTTAATCTAGCTTCAGTATTCCAGCGGATATTAAGTCTTCCATGCCTCCAATAGGTAAAGGTCACTATCATTTTCCCTAGACTTTTAAAGATGAAAAGTAACTCATGACGTTTGTTTGGAGAAAATGCATTGTTTGTGTCTTTGTCGTAGTTGCATGATACATAAGGCCGGTTTATAGAAATGTAAAATACCTTGCTGGTTGTAAAATGTGTTCATGCTGTGACAAACAGTGAGAAATCGATCTAGGCTCCTGTTGTGTGGATGCTTTCTGCATTGTGAATGGATCACAAGACCCAAAGACAGAGTCGGAATTTAAAAATAAATAAACTTCACAATTATTTGACTGTTCAATTGAGAATGTAATTTTTATGATAGGCCAATGCTTGTCTAGTTTGTGTAACAGGCGATTTCAATGCATCGGATATTTAATCACAAAAATAGGGTTTCCGACTGCTAAGGTAAGGGACACAAAAGCCTTTATTTTCAGAACTTTGAAACTTTAAAGTTCTAAGTTCCTCTGAGCAAAAAACATCTATGTTCCTGCCTGCCAAGTTGAATTTCTTTACCTACGACTACAAGTCCCTTGTTCTAGTGCGTGTCCACAGTGCGCATTACATAAAGGCCAGGTTCACCCTCTTCTAAGTGGCTTAGGAGCTGTCAGTTCAAGGCCTCATGTCCAATAGGCATCGCAGTGTGTTAAACGCATAGGCCGACGCCATGTTGTACCCCGGGGGCTTGGTGATCTCTTGGAACGGAGTCTGAATGCCACCGGGAATGCGTAAACAAGGTTCTAGGTCTCGAACAACTTACGTTAGATTCACCCTTTCGAATTGAAGTAATCGCTATGAGCCGGCCGTCCTCAGCGGGCGGCGGGGGCGGAGGACTCGGAGCTGGGAAAACAGGAGGAGGGAAGCACGGAGGTTCGGGAGGAGCTGCTGCCGCCGCCGCCGCTGCCGCCGCGGCAGCAGCAGCAGCCGCCGGAGTTGGAGCCGTGGCTGGGGCTGGCTCAGCGCTACCTGCCGCTGCCGTAGCCTTGCCTTCAGCGGCGCTACCAGGCCAGTCTGCGGAACTTACAGCTTTGTTCGAGTGTCCTGTTTGTTTTGACTACGTTCTTCCACCCATTCTGCAATGCCAAGCTGGGCACCTAGTTTGCAACCAATGTCGCTTAAAGCTGAGCTGTTGTCCGACTTGTCGTGGCCCACTCACCCCAAGTATCCGGAACTTGGCTATGGAAAAAGTTGCATCGACTCTACCGTTTCCTTGTAAGGTGAGGTAAACCACACATGCAACACTGAACATCTCTGAATCATCAAGTTTTAGCTAGCTAGCTGGCCTGTGCAACACGCTAATTAGCTAGCTAGTAGTAGCCATACTTTTTCGGTAGCTCGCGCTTACTTTGACAGGTGTGTGTGTGTGCGTGTGCGTGCGCAGTACAGCCTGCTCCCCATGGAGTTCCATAACATGATGCAGGAATCAAGTTTACACGCTTGTCTCACCTTTCCATCCCGCTTGTGTCATCATGAGCCGAATAAGATACTGCAACAAGTTTGCATGTCAAACTTTAAAGAGTTGGCTTGTTGTTGCATAGCTGACATCACTCTGCCGATGGTTATGTTAGGGTCACGTGAAAGGTCGGAGGTAGGTCATTCTGAGCTGACCAAAGCAACGTCATATTTATGCGGAAATGGCAAAGTAAACATTGCTGTCGGTCAAATTGTCTCTTGAGTTTTGATTCACACGATGCGCTGTTGTTCTCATGCGCATAGACACACACACGCGCATGCACACACACACCTATACATACACTGAAGCCTACACACTGCTTACTTTAACTACACAACTGTACAGTCTTTTCTGCTTGCAGTGGTAGCAGACTCGGGTCATTTCCCCACACCATGGTGGAAAGCTTCTGTTATTGTGCTGCACTCAGACAGCCAATCAGGAGTGGTCCTGCTCTGTAATGGCCTTCTGATTGGATTACGCTGGCATTAAAGTTGTATCCACGCTCCCTGGTGTTACAATCCACTGAAAGATGATCCCTGCTCCTCTCCTCTGACAGGCTGACAACTGCGTTGGAGAGGGAGAGGGAGTGAGAGGGAGAGAGGGAGAGAGAGAGAGAGAGAGAGAGAGAGGGGGAGGGGGGAAAGGGAGGGAGAGAAGGGGGGGAGGGAGGGAGGGAGGGAAGGAGGGAGAGATCAAAGGAGGGAGGGAAGAAAGGGGAGAGGAGGAGGGAGGGAGAGACGCGCGGATACATGAATAAACTTGTCCCTCCAAGTGTTTTCGGATTGGACAGTAAAGCATCGGTACGCTAAAATATCCCAAGTTTGACAGCTGTTTAACACAGACATAGCCTTTTAACAGACAAAGTGAGGGTGTTGTTGTGTTCAATGTCCCTTTAAGGCTTCCAGAAGCTGTACCAAGTTCAGCTTCCAGCTCCCTCAGGGGAAATGAGTTTTGCAGCATGGCCTAAGAGAGATGCCCCTTTTCCACACTGGCTGGGACAGATAGCTTTCCAGACAAGGAAACAGCAGCACATTAACCTACAGCGTGCTATCGTGTTTTCCATCGCTAATATCCAAGGTGGATGTCTATCTCCTGTAAAATGAGCTCCTAACCCTGGGATGAGGAGAAAAGTGAACCTGCTGAATTAGATCTCCAGCCCTGCCCTGCTCCTATTAGGTGGGAGGTATCGCCGTGGTATCGTAAGATAACTCCTTGTTTAGTGTGGGGATCGTGTGCTACAGGGGGTATTGACTTCTAACTTCCTGGTTCTATCTTGTTTGTAATCTAGTAGGAGTCCCTCTCCTCCTCTCCTCCTCCTCTTCTTGCTCCACCTCCTCTTCCACCTCCACCTCCCCTTCTTGTGTTTGGGTTAGCGGCCGGCCCTGCAGTTCCCTGCTTGGGCCCTGAAGCGAGCCTGTGTTTGTAATCAGATTAGATATGGATACGCTCATCTTCAGCACCTAATGTTTATTTGGGGTCGGATTCTCGGTCCTGGATTTGATGTGTCCGCCGTCACTCTGCGGGGGTGGTGCTGACACGGGACGGTCACAGTGATCACTGGCATGGGACGGTCATGTGATCGCTTGGCACGGGACGGTCACGTGATCACTGGCACGGGACGGTCATGTGATCACTGGCACGGGACGGTCATGTGATCACTGGCACGGGACGGTCATGTGATCACTGGCACGGACTGGCTCACACATGGCTAAACACGGTAAACACACTCGAATCAAAGGGCTTTATTTGGGGGTTCAGGGTTAAATTGCAACAATCAGGAAATGCCCTCACACACACACACGCGCGGACACAAACGCACGCGTGCTTTAACCCTGGTGCAAAGCACTCAGTACTTCCATTTTCATAATTAATTATCTGGAAATTTAACGAGATCAACAACATTTCATGCTTCGGCTGTGCCACTTTCTACCCCCCCCCCTTCCTCTCCCCCCCCCTTCCTCTCCCCCCCCCCCCCCTTCCTCTCCCCCCCCCCTTCCTCTCTCTCACACTGTCTTGTTAGAGGGTGTGCATTGTGCATTATTTCTGTTTTATCAAAGGGAGAAAAGAAAGAACCTTCCAGTGAATTGTGGGTGAGGTCTTCTGTGGTTTAGCTTCTCTGTGTCAGACCTGTTCTGATCACCTCACGCTGAGACAAGGTGACACCAGGCCTCAAGCTAACCTGCTGCTGGTCTCTCCTGGTCCAGCCTGGCGTGACGTGTATCCCTGGTCTCTCCATCGCATGCTGACTCTAATGAGGCACTCTCTGATCCTCATGCACCTTTGACATGGGCTATTTTTAGACCTGGCCTGTGTTGCATCTGCTTTGCATAGTCTGTGTCGGAAACAGGCCCTCTGCTGGATAAGTAGAGCAAGTGCTTCAAACGTGTGTGTGTTTATATAAGGCAGGTTCATCAGTAAACACTGTAGAGGACACTGTGTAGGATGTGTGTGTGTGTGTGTGTGTTAATGTTGCCATTGTGTAACTACTGTGTCGTCGATTCACCTTGCTCCAGCACTCCCTCTAGGGGCGGAAAAACGAAGCTGCAGCGAGACGGCTCTGAAAATCCTTTTTTTTTTATAGACCTCCAATTTAAAACGATCGTCGTGATTTCTAGATGAAATCGAGCTGCCGTAATGAGTGGGGTGCGTGTGAGTCTCTCTCCTGTGATGTAGAGCCTACAGCTTGCTACTGGTTATTGCATCAGTGTTGATGCTGCTCAGTCTCTGATGGGCATTTGATTAAATCCTGGTTAGCGTCGTGTGTTACTGGATTTCACTGCTGGCATCTTGTTAAAGTGTCGAATCTGATGACGGCACACCATGATGATACACTGGAGGCTCATCGCTTTCGCTTTCTGTCCATCATCTTCTCTCCTCCTCTCTGTCCTCCTCTCTATCCTCTCCTTCTCCTCTCCTCATCTACATTTCATGCTCAGTCAACCTGAAAATCATTCAGAAAGACATTCTCCTCATACCTGCAGTGGTGTGTGTGTGTCAGTATTTGGTGTGAGTGAGTGTGTGTGGACACTGGCACACACACACACACACACACACATTCTGGCAGCTCGCCAATCCAATCCCATTCCCTCTTTTTTTTTGTAGTGCTGCTGTCAAGTGTGTGTGTGTGTGTGTGTGTGAAAGGAGGGGGTGTTGTGATTGACAGGTGTGCTTCTCTCTAAGTAGCAGCCTGTAGGCTCAGTCGTGATAACAACGCCTCCAAGCCTGCCCTCGTACACAACAAACACTGTGTGTGTGTGTGTGCTTCTGTGTGCAAAAGGCAGCGATTCTCCTTTTGATTTCTTTTACTGCACAGATTTTCATCATGATGCATTAGCATGGGGGGGGGGGGGGGGGGGGTATCTCCGTGTCCTCCTCTCCCTCCCCCCATCATCCTCCTCCTTCCCCCATCCTTCTCCACTTCATCTCCCTTCTTCCTTCTCCACCTTGTCTCCTGTGTGTGTGTGTGTGTGTGTGTGTGTCATTAATCTCAGGACAGCTCTGGTCACTCCTGAGTGCGTCGTAAATTCTCCCACATCAGCACTTTAATTGAATTGCCTAGTTTTTAAGAACACAGAGCTGCTGTCCTCTGTTTCTGTATGTCTCTCTCTTTGTCTCTTTCTCTGTCTCTCTCTGTTTCTGTATGTCTCTCTCTTTGTCTCTTTCTCTGTCTCTCTCTGTTTCTGTATGTCTCTCTCTTTGTCTCTGTCTCTCTCTGTTTTTGTATGTCTCTCTCTTTGTCTCTGTCTCTCTCTGTTTCTGTATGTCTCTCTCTTTGTCTCTGTCTCTCTCTGTTTCTGTATGTCTCTCTCTTTGTCTCTGTCTCTCTCTGTTTCTGTATGTCTCTCTCTTTGTCTCTGTCTCTCTCTGTTTTTGTATGTCTCTCTCTTTGTCTCTTTCTCTGTCTCTCTCTCCCTCTCTCCTTCTCTCTCTTTCTTTCTCTCTCGCTCTAACTCTCTCACCCTAACCCCTTTCCGTCTCTCTCCTCGTTATCTTCATGATCTCCATCTCTCTCCCTCCTCTAGCCTCTCCATCTCCACCCCTCCCTGCCCCTCCCCCTTTCACACGCAGACCAACATAACCACACAGATGCATACACACAGATATACACACGCACACTGAACATCTGCCAGGTTGACAGAGATGAAAAGGAGAGAGACCCATGAAAGACCAGAGGCTGGTGAGTCCTGCCTGGAGTCTGAAGCAGGGGTGGAGAGACAGAGAGATAGAGGGGAGGGAGGGAGAGGGAGAGCGGGAGGGGGAGGGAGGGGAGGGGGGAGAGGGGGGAGGGAGAGGGAGGGAAGAGGGGGGGGGAGGGAGAGGGAAAGGGAGGGAGGAAAGGAGAGAAGAGAGGGATAAGGAAAACAACAAGAGGGGGAGAGAGAGAGGGGGGTAGGGGGATTGCACTCTGCAGAACCCCCCCTCCTCTTCCCCCCCAAACACACACACACACACACAGGCTGCCTCTGTCTCCCAGCCCCCCCTGTTCTGGTGTGTGTGCGCGTGTACGTGCACGCTGCCAGTGCTGCAGTCGCTCGAGTCAAGCTGCTCGCTGCTGTCTGTCAGTGCTCACACTCCACAGAGAGCACAGCATCGCTGAGGGGGGGGGGGAGAGAGGGAGGGGGGGGGAGAGAGGGAGGGAGGGAGGGGGGAGAGAGAGAGAGAGGGAGGGGGGGAGAAGAGAGAGAGAGAGAGAGAGAGAGGGGGAGAGAGAGAGAGAGCGAGAGGGAGGATGGGAGAGAGAGAGATAGAGAGAGAGGGGGGGAGGGGGAGAGGGGGAGGGGGGGGGGAAGGGGAGAGGGAGAGGATCGCAGCTGTTTGGGTCGTGTGATTTAATGCAGGGGAATTCTCAGTCAATCTGGAGGTGATTCTGTGGAGACTCTGTGTTTGTTTACATGTCCTTTTAATTCAGCAAGTGGTAGAAGAGGGTGCTGTCAGTGTTTTGATTGGCAGGTACGGAGACAGAGGGAAGGGAGAGAGGGGGAGAGAGAGAGAGCAGGCAAAAGAGAGAGACACAGCAGGAGTGAGAGAGAGCGAGAAGGAGAGAGAGAGAGCGAGCAGTAGAGAGGGATGAGCGAGAAGGAGAGGGAGGGAGAGCAGAGCGAGGAGCTACAGAGACAGCTGTTCCTCCGCGTGTGTGCCTCTCTTGTTTATCTTCCCCCAGCAGAAAGAGAGAGACAGACAGACAGACAGGAAGAGAGAGACAAAGAGAGAGAAACAGAGAGAGAGAGAGAGAGAGAGAGAGGCTGCCTGTGTTTGGATGCGTCGAGCGTTCCGCGTGTGACTCTCTCTGACTCCTTTCTCCGTACAACCAAGGGGGATGGTCTCTGTTGCCACGGCGCCCGGGGGTTGATGTGAAGCTGAAGTCGTCAGGGCAGCCGCTGGTAGAACCGACGCTGCGCTGGAACTACAGCCGAGCGGGACGCTGTGTCCCTCTGTCTCCGTGTGCTGCCTCTGCCAGGCTGCGGCGTGTTTGCTAGTGTGTGTGTCTGCTCGTGTGTGTGTGTTTGCTTGTGTGTGTTTGTGTGTGTGTGCGAGAGAGGATTTGATTGCTCCCCAGTAGGTCTGCCGTCTGCGTGGCATTGTTTTGGGTTAGAGAGAAGTGTGTGTGTGTGTGTGATGTTAGAGGACAGTCCAGTGTGCTAGTGTGTGCTTCAGGTCCAGTCAGCAGATTCTGGAGGGGTCAGAACGGAACCAAACAGAACCTCACAAGCTCGCTGTCCTTGCCTCGCGCGGCGTCAGCACGCGGATATCCTTCTGTGATATTCAGTCTACATCAGACTCGCCTTTCACAGGGTTTAGTGTGAGCCGCCGAGGGAATTCTGTTGCCAGGAATCGGCAACCAACTGTTTGGGTTGTTTTGGTTGCCGGGTGGTCCCCGTGTGCTGTTGCCCACGCCGACCGCCAGGCAGGCCAGCCTTGGACGGAGACTGGGTCCACTTGTTTACAGAGAAAGGGTCTCCCATTGATAGGTCTCTCTGGGAGGAGTAGCAAAGACCCACTGAAGTGTGAAACTGTTTGAGAGAAGTGTGTGTGTGTGTGTGTGTGTGTGTGTGTGTGAGGGAGAGAAGAGGGAGCATCTGTGTGTGTGATCAACTGTGTGTGTGTGCCGGCTGTAGGACACACGTTGTACGCCTGTGTTGAAGAGGACTGAGGACCTGTGTGTGTGTGTGTGTGTGTGTGTGTGTGTGTGTGTGTGTGTGTGTGTGTGAGGACCCAGACGGGCCATGCTGTGCCCGACGTCCTGTCTGCCCCTGCTGAGGGGACCTGGCTCACTGGCGCTGTCTGCTGGGGTGGCATCGCCAGCGAGGGGTGGGGGGGCGCTGTGGCGGCAGGGCCGGGCCAAGGGTCTGAGGTCGGGGGTCGGGGGCGTGACCAGACCCGTGTGCCGCGCCAGACCACAGACCGGGAGCAAGGTGAGTCGCCGTCTTCATCTGATGTCACTTCCTGTTTCCTTATCTCTGCGGTCGCGATTTAGAAGGACGAAACGGAGACTGTTGGTTGTGACTTTCTCTCATCTGGGCTGTTTTGTTTCTGTTCCCAAACAGTTTCTTTGTTTAGTTTTTTGATCTTCTTTATCTTTCATGTTGATTTTTGTCGCTTATTCACAGAGGACGGTGTATTCGAGTGCCTGCATGTTTGTGTGATCCCCTTGTGTGGCCAAGATGAAAGATAAGTTGGCTTATCTTTCTGACTGCGCGCTGAATATTCAGATGAAGCACCGCTGTGCACTAAGAATAGCTCTGTCGTCTCTGGTTCCAAAACACGATGCTATCTCGCGTTCTGATGTGTGCGCTGACGGCAGGGGAAGGTGACAGGATGAGACGGAGGTAAAGAGAAAGGAGAGAAGAGGGGGGAGAGCTCAGGGGATGAGGGAGAGAAACGTGAGTGGTTTTCAGGCAGGGACATTTGAGTCCTCTAAAGCAATTACCAGTCTCTTTCTGCCTGGCAATCTCATCCCCAACTTTTAGCAAGATTGCTATTGATTCTGGTAGGGAATTTGTGTGTGTGTGTGAGAGGGAGAGAGAGAGGCCAGTGTGACCTAACCCAGGCCGCACTGCAGAAGGCTGGAACCTGAGAAGGGCTGCAGTTCAGCCTGGCAGCTGGATGGACGACCTGGACACTGGATCTTCTCCTTCCCTCTGTCTCTCCACCTCTCTCCCTCCACCCTCTCTCCCTCCACCCTCTCTCCCTCCACCCCTCTCCCTCTCTCCCTCCACCCTCTTTCCTTTTACCCCTCTCCCTCTCTCCCTCCACCCCCCCCTCTCCCTCTGTCTTCCTGGATGCCCTGCCATGACTTCATGCCCACTCAGAACCATGATGTCAGCCTCTCACTGGCAGGAAAGGGAGATTACCACACCGGATCTGTTACAGGATCTGTTACAGGACCCCTCAGCCAGACAGTCATCCAGTTAGCAAACCAGCCTGCCAGCCATCCAGTTAGCAAACAGGCCAGCCATCTAGTTAGCAAACCAGCCTGCCAGCCATCCAGTTAGCAAACCAGCCTGCCAGACATCCAGTTAGCAAACCAGCCAGCCATGTAATTATCAAACCAGCCATCCAGTTAGCAAACCAGCCAGCCATCCAGTTAGCAAACCAGCCTGCCAGCCATCCAGTTAGAAACCAGCCTGCCAGACATCCAGTTAGCAAACCAGCCTGCCAGCCATCCAGTTAGGAGCCAGTCCAGCCAGCCAGGGCTCTCCAGTCTCGGCAGGAGTAAGCAGGTTGGCAAGGCGCAGGGTGTCTGGGAAGACGCTGAATAATTGACAGTGTGGAGAACTACTTTGAAGTGTTAAAGAGCCCCCCCTCACCCTGTCTTCCTGCCCCTCCTCCCCCCACCTGGAGCCCCGGGGCTGGGGGCTGCCTGTGCCCCACCAGGGGGAGGACTTAGGCCTTTGGTCCTGGAGTTCCATTAACGCTTTTAAGGGTGTTCAGTCCAAAGATGTTTTTGCATAAAAGCGGCGACGGAATTGCTCAAATGGAAAGGGTAAAAGAGAAGGATCTAGCCAGCTGTGTGTGTGTGTGTGTGTTTATGTGTGTGTGTTTATGTGCATGCGTACCTGGTCTTCTCTGATAACACCAGGGGGCTCTGGATGCTCCAGCATCAGTTCAATAGAACAGATGAGCATCGCAGCTTTCATTTCAGCAGCGATCGATAGGAGGTGTCGGAGAGGCAGGGCGTGTGTTCCGGACCGTTCTAAGTTTGGAGGTCCTTGAGGCCGCCGTGCCTGGAGACAGACGGCACTGCTCGCTAGCCTGGCGCTGCTCGCTAGCCTGGCGCTGCTCGCTAGCCTGGCGCTGCTCGCTAGCCTGGCTCACCGGGGCTGAGCTGCAACTCGAATGCGGAAGTAGTTTAATAATTGAGCAGCCTAGACGCTGGGCCACTCTGGGAGGCTGGTCTGAGTGGGGAGGAGGTTGGGAGGCTGGTCTGAGTGGGGAGGAGGCTGGGAGGCTGGTTGGGAGGCTGTTGCCCAACCCCTGCCCTAGCCTCTTGCCCAACCCCCTGCCCTAGCCTCTTGCCCCTGAGTCTGCCTCAGCCTCTTGCCTCAGAGTCTGACTGTTGCCTCAGCGTCTACCTCAGCCTCTTGCCTCAGCCTCTTGCCTCTGCCTCAGCCTCTGTATCTCTCTCTGCCTTGTCCCAGACACAGAAAGAGAATTCTTTCGTTCTTCTTCCAGCAGGCCTCCAGGGTCCAGGCACAGGCCAGATTAGAAATTGTAATTAAAGGAACAGAGGAGGGCAGAAAAGGGCACATTCTGCACCGGCCAATCTGGGCGCTTTGGTGAGTGTCGAGGGATCAACCAACAAAAGCAGTTTGGTTTTCGCTCTCGGTTTCAACTGAGAGCCAGATAGATTTTTTTAATTGTGTGGTTGAGCAGGGGTGCTGTGGGTGAGTGGTTTTGTGTGTTGTATGTGTGTGTGTGTGTGTGTGTGTGTGTGTGTGCATCTATGTGTTTGCTGTCAATGTAGGTTGTGTGTGTGGTGGGTGTGTGTGCTGAGCTGCATCATATAGAAGTCTACTTAAAATGCGCTGTGGCCAAGCTATGCTTCCCAGGGGGCTCCTCATTACTGAGCCCCATAGGACTGCAGGACAGCACACACACACACTCACACACACTCACACACACACACTCACACACACACACACACACACACACACACTTACACACACACACTCACACAAGCTGAACCGTAGCATAGCAGATGTTTGAGTGGATGTAGATGAGAGAATGGGTCCTCTCCTGGTGTTGCTTGTCCCATGTGACCCATCATTGTGACGTGGAGCTTCTCTAATTCTCTGTTAGATTGATATGGCAGCCCCCCCCTTTCCCAACCACCTTGAGTCTTGACCACAAACACAGCGTTTAGGAGGGAGGGAGAGGGTTGGGGGTTGGGGGGAGGGTTGGGGGAGAGGGAGAGGGTTGGGGGGTTGGGGGGAGGGTTGGGGGAGAGGGAGAGGGTTGGGGGGTTGGGGGGGAGGGTTGGGGGAGAGGGAGAGGGTTGGGGGTTGGGGGGAGGGTTGGGGGGAAGAGGGAGAGGGTTGGGGGTTGGGGGGGAGGGTTGGGGGGAGAGGGAGAGGGTTGGGGGTTGGGGGGAGGGTTGGGGGGAGAGGGAGAGGGTTGGGGGTTGGGGGGAGGGTTGGGGAGAGAGGGAGAGGGTTGGGGGAGAGGGAGAGGGGTTGGGGGAGAGGGAGAGGGGTTGGGGGGTGGTGGTTGGTGTTTATCAGCAGCACCTTGCACACAGGATTACTATTAAGCCAAATCCTGTCATTCACTCATTAATAAAGGTGGATAACTCTCTCCATAGAGACCCAGGAGGCGGGGGGGGGGAGGGGGTGTGTTGTGCCCATATGTGAAAGTTTTGTGCATGCGCATGTCGGAATGTGTGTGTGTGTGTGTGTGTGAGAGAGTGTCGTGAGATGTGGTGTGGTGCTCGGTCTGTCTAAGAGAACGGTCTGGACATTCCATTTGTCACTGAATCCATCTGATGTTCTTACCTGGTATTTGGGCAGAAACGACCGCAGAGTGTGGGTGACCGGCAGAGGGCGATTACAGTCAGCCTAACCCTGGTTGTCAAGCCTTTCCTGATAACACCGTGAGGACAGTCTTGACGACGGGCTTTTATGAAAGAAACGTGACCTTCACTTCAAGGTTCAAAAAGCTTAAGTCGAAAACCTATTAGCATATTTTCTCTCTGTAGTATGAATAAAGTAAAGAAATGTCACCTCTATACATATAATAGATAAATAGAACATCACCTCCATGTGAAAATATATATAACCTCTCTTTCCCTTGTCCCTCTCATTCCTTTTCCCCTTCCCATTCTATCTCGTTCTTTCTCTCTCTTTACCATTCCTTCTCTCTCCCATTCTCTATTTCCTTCTTTCTTTCTCTCTTTCTCATTCCCTCCCTTCCCCCCCCCCCCCCCCCCCCTCTCTCCTCTCTCTCTCTCCTCTCCTCTCTCTCTCTCCTCTCTCTCTCTCTCTCTCTCTCTCTCTCTCTCTCTCTCTCTCTCTCTCCTCTCTCTCTCTCTCTCTCTCATTCCCTCCCCTCCTCTCTCTCTCTCTCTCTCTCTCTCTCTCTCTCTCTCCTCTCTCTCTCTCTCTCTCTCTCTCTGCCCACCCACACACACCTCCTCCCCAGGGTGTGTGTGTGGGCGTATGACCGGGGAGTGGAGGCATCACCCTGGTGTATATGATCATGCGTGGCCCTCCTGCTCCTTCTCTCAGGAGCAGAGCAGACCTCCCGCTCCACTCCTCATACACCATTAACCACCCTGGTCTGCCCTCCGGAACCCTCCGGAGCAACGGCAGGGGGCCCCCCGGGAGGGGGGGGGGGGGCTGTCTATAGGTGATGTTACACTAGATTAGGCTGGAGGGGGACAGAGCTGTGGATGACTGACAGACAGGGAAGGATGGAGGGAAAGGGGTAAGGGAGGGGAATTGGTGATGGACGGATGGAGAGAAATGGGTGATGGAGTGAAGGAGGGGGAGAGGGGGAGACTAGGAGATGTCATTAAGGGGGTTTAGAGAAATGAATAGAGAGTAGAGTGTACTGGGGGTGATGAAAGAGAGGAGGAGAACAGGTAGAGAGAGGGAGAGAGTTACAGTATGACCTTCATTGATATTCCCTGTCTGAGACAATCAAGGAGAAAGCCCTGTGCATGAGCCCTGCAATCTGTCTGCTTGATTTAGTCTCGAAAGCACCTTCATCTCCGAGAAGCTGCAAAACACAAGCATAATAGGAGTGTTATTATAAACGCGAGCGCTCCCTTTCACACTCACGCTGCCGTCCAATTTTCACGCTCACTATGGGGTGACTACGCCTGTGCTCCCATCCCTCCCCGTAACCTAGTAACACGTATCTCGTCGCTTTGGTGACTGACTTTGGTTGGAGGGCACTTGCTTGTGGCTGCTAACTGGTGATATTACAAATCTCATGGGTCTTGATATTAGCATTCCTTTTTATCGTGATCCTCTCCCCCATCCCTTTTCCCCCCCCCTCTCATTTCATCTACCACTCCTCCTATCCTTCATATGCCCTGCCCTCCCTCCCTCTCTCCCTCCTTCCTCCTCCTCTTCCTCAGTTGTTCTTGGTCCCTCTCCTCCACACTCCTCTTCTCCTTCTCTCAATGACTCTCTCGTTTCATATCCCTTTCTGATTTTACCCTCGTGCCTCTCCCGTTCCTCTGAAGCCCATTAGCTCCTTTAAGCTCCGCCTCTCAATTCCTGGCTTTTTATCTCACCTGTCATTTGCCTCCTTTTTCCCCTCTCCTTTGTCCACTCAGTACGGGTGACGACTCCATCAAACTTTCAGCTGGGAAGATA
>NW_025813742.1:0-22500 GCF_021917145.1 Hypomesus transpacificus | reverse complement strand
GTGTGTGTGTTGCTGTGTGCTTGTGCACATGAAGGGTTTGTGTGAATATGACGGTTAGTCAGCAGATTGTGAAGCTCTGTTTGGTAGCTGACTCATAACAAGTAACACTCCTTTTAACAACACTGTGGAGCTGTTTCCGCAAAAGGCAGATGTGTGTGTTGTAAATACACACACACACACTGTACTTTAGTTGAGTCATTAGATCTACTCAAACAGTTCCATCAGATGCGTAGAATCCGGAATCTTCTCAAGACTCCGATGTGGAGGGTTCTTCTTGGTCGGTCAGCCTTCTACAGTCGTCCTGCTCTTGTGTTGAAGCCTTCTGGTCACCTGCCGCCGCCCCCAGCAGCTGGTGTTGGTGCTGCCCAGGGTGTGCAGAGGACAGCTGGGCCACGCTCACCCGGAAACCTGCTTATCTTGGGGATATTGGGCGTGTCCATCTTGGATGGTAATGGAATATTGAGTGTAACTTCTAAATCACCTCTGGATTAGCTGAGTCTGGAGTCTATGAGGCCCTTAAGAGACATGGCCCATCGCCATAGTGAATGGCCTCAGGAGGCATCCCATAATGCTACATCTAACAAACCATCCAACCGACCCAATGGAGGAACCCATCGAATCACCATGACAACATACCTCTGATGACGACAACAACGGACATGTCTGTTGCCCCGTTGGAACGCTGGTGTTCCACTGGGCCCCTGCATTCTAGCCACAATCCCCTGTTTTCCCACAATCCACTCTGCCTCCGAACCCATCACCTCGCTACTCCGTTCTGTCTTTCTTATAAATATTGAAGATTTTATGTTTAATCTTATATTTTCTACAAACAAAAAAAAGAAAGAAAAAAA
Source organism: Hypomesus transpacificus (assembly GCF_021917145.1). NCBI lineage: Eukaryota > Metazoa > Chordata > Actinopteri > Osmeriformes > Osmeridae > Hypomesus > Hypomesus transpacificus. The sequence continues at coordinate 21,649 of NW_025813742.1, read as the reverse complement.
AACGTTGAAAAAAACTTGTAGAGAAAGTCGATGTATTCAGTTGTTGTGTAACGTCTGTGCTAAGTTGCTCCGTTGTAAAGAGGCGTCAAGGTTACTTTAGCATTTTAATGTGTTGCTGCAAGCTGATATATTCTCCATTACCCTAGCGTACACATCATATTCTTGTCCAGATCACATAATCCAAGTTTTACAGGAATAATGCCTTTTTGAACTTGATAATATAAATCTAACACCCATAATATGTTTTATCTCATAAGTGTTCACATCGAGTGATCACCGTTCTGTATGACGTCTCTGATTGTCAGAACACCGAGTAGGAACACAGGTGAACATTCTTCCACACCCGTCATGTCGGCCTATGTCAAAGCAGGTAGGCCGATTCCATAACTCTAGGCCTACAGTAATTCCCGTGGAAACACATGACTACCTGTTACATAGGTCGACACCATTTAATCAATAGGCTATCTTTTATACCAACCGAAAATTATTAAATTAAACCGGATCCTGTGATGGTTTCTACAGCAGAAACGGGGGCGTTTTTCAGACGACAAAAAAGACTGTCTTTTGCGAACTATTGTCAACTGCCTGAAAGCCATAATGTCATATCTGCATATAGCCTATTTGTTGAATCCAGAGAAGAAGACCTTAGTTTGTTATCAGAGCTGACTGTTGCAGATGCATCTCTAATTTATGTTAAGGAAAACGGTTGTGATTGACAGCGGTGTTTAAATAATGGATAGTCTGAGGATTTATTTTAATTTTTGTAATGTAACGTAATCATAAAACCGTGTGGTTTAGAGGGCGGACGTGTTTTTGAAAAGACTATCCCTGAGATTTTAACAAGTCCTTCTATCTGACTGTAGTGAACAGAGCCGGTCCACACAATACTTTCCAACCGGTCATTGGGGAGCATTGGGTGCTGGGGACAAGGGACAGCTCACCTTTCAGTCCCACTAGCTACCCCTACCCAGCCACATAGTGGGATGGGACCCCCCCCCCCCTCCGGCTTGACAGGACAACCAGTGACATTTACCACGTTCAAATGCCAGCGGTCGTCTCATTCAAACTCGTAACCCATCTTATCGGAAGTTCAAACGTTTTTGGTACCCCCGAGGCTAATAATAATACACAGTATTTACTATACCGCTTTTATGTCTGACATGTTAATTTATTCATGGGATTTGTTTCCGTAGCGACGCTACGCTGTTAATGTCGCTTTTCAAAAAGAATGCTGCAGGTCAAATTGTGGAGATTAAATCAGTTGACTTGCAACCCTGTTGATCAGGTGTCATCTAGTTTGTACATATGATTCACTGTTCAGTTCTTTATCTTAAATATTAAGCCTGTTCGTTGGTTCTTAATTGAAATTATAAATTGTGTATTGTTCTTTTGGACGGTAAATGTTGTTTCTCTGGCTGGTGTTTATTTTCTTTTAACCCAAAGTTACTTCTTTATTTTTGGAGCATAGCGAGCTTCCCATATTTACTATTTTGAATCTCTGTATCCACTTAAATCCAACTGAAATAAAATAAAATTTAAAATATTTCCCCCGAGTCACACTCACTTAATGTTGTTTACAAAAGCACATACTTTTTATTTACACGAAAAAAGCGTTAGAGGCACATTTCTGACATAACGCCAAGTCCAATTGAAACTCAGCTTTCATTGGTCCTGCTCGAAGCATGTGACTTTCAAGTCGTTGTCTTGGAAACAGAGACAGTTCAGCGTGCTCTTCACACTGGGTTTTCATATCGGCGGCTATCAAAGCCAGCAGAAAACGGCAGAGAGAGACAAGGAAAAAGCGAACAAAAGAATCTGTGACTGGTATTTTTAGCAAGTGTTGACTTTCAGTCGGCTGCCGAGTGAGTCTTAGAAGGGGGCTTTTGACTTGAAGTTAGGTCAGTCTTGTTAGGCGACAGGTTCACCTCAGTGTCTCCTGGTCAGTCTTGTTAGGCGACAGGTTCACCTGTGTCTCCTGTGTTCGCCTTCTCGACTGCCCCCCTCCTTGTGTTTGTTGTATCTGTCACTATCTCGATTTCTGTCGTTGTCTCTCTCTCTACTCCTATCTCGATCCATCCCTCTACTCCTATCGCTAACTCTTTCTTTCTCTCTCTCTCTGTTTCTATCCATGTCGCCATCTCTTTCCCTCGGTCTTTCCCTCTCCCGGTCGCCGCTTTCTCTCGGCGGAACGTCCAACTCCTCTCGTTCTTCCCTGCCCGTTCTCCAGCTGTCCCGGTTCCTCACTCCTCCCTCCCACTTCCTCTCCACTCCCCCGTCTCTCCACCCCTCCTCCTCCTCCCTCTCTCTGTTCCCGTCCCGCTGGTCTCCGTGGCGATGGCGGAACGCCGCGTTGTCCCGGGGACTGCGAAGCTGGGAGCCATGGCGCTCTGGCGCCCCCCGCTGGTTGTACTTGTCGTAGGCCTCGTCCTCCTTCTCCTGCTTGACTCTGACGGGATCAGACTCCTGAGGGTGCTTCTCCTGCTGCTCCAACTTCAGGACCTTTTTCTTCTCCTCTTTCTTCTTCTCTTTCTTTTTCTTCTTCTTCTCTTTCTTATCTGAGGGAGAGTCAGCTCGGAGTCAGACGAGCAACTGTTTTACAGTTACAAAAATAAAACACTCTTTGTATTTTAATAAAATCCTCCGCCTCCTCTCCTGTTACCTTTCTTGGCCTTCTTCACAGAGACGGCGTACTCTTCCTCCTCCTCGGATGACGAAGGGTCCGGCATTTTGGGGGCACATCCCTCCTCCCTCAGACGCTTGGTGATGTCATCGAGGTCCTCGTTGTCTTTGGGGGGGCGGTAGTTCATCACATGGTCTACACGGATGGTTCTCCCTTTAATCTGAATGGACAGACAAGCAAGCAGACAGACAGGCACAGACCAGTGAGTCCTAACGTATTAAGTTCTCCAGCCCAAACACTACCACAAACACCAACACAAGTATAGTCATTTTACTAGGCCTCAGTCGACAGACACCGACAATAAATACAAATGTCAAGGTGCAATGAATGGCAGGTTAGTTAGAGACTAACCTTAATCCCGTTTAAATTGTCAACAGCCAAGATAGTGCTTCTCTGGTCCTCATAGCAGATGAAACAGAAGCCTTTGGATTTGCCTGTCTTTTTATCACGTACCAGGTTGATGTTGGCCATCTCCCCATATCTGTCAGCAACACACAGATCAGAAGACAGGATTACACTCCTGGGTGTATTTTCAAAGGTGCAGAGACAGAGGTCAATGGGTTGAAAACTCCTACTCACTGGGAAAAGACACAGATGATGTCACCCTCCGTGAGTTCATACGGAAACCCTCCTGAAAGTTAAATAAGAAACACCAAGTTACGACTATATACTCAGTAGGACATTTCTTACAGCAAAACATAGCTGCCACCGCTTGGCCAGTATGAAATTAAAAGTACATCTTACCAACGAATATCCAGGCGCTGTCTTTATACTCTGAGTGCCAGGACACCGTCTCTTTAATACCCAAATTCGCTTCTCTCTCATTCAGCTCATTGATCAACTTCACCTTGGTTAGTGGACTGGAGGAAGGAGGAGAGACAGTGAATTTAAGCAACTGAAGGATCCTGTACGCATCATTAACAGAGTATGGCTTTTGCCCTCAGTACTCTAATCAAATTAATTATCCGCTTGTGTAACATCAGACCTAAAAAGTTTGAATGTGACAGTAATAAACATTTGCTGGATTTTACTTTGTCACGTAGCTGCATTACATAGTTTTATTAAGTTCTGCATGACGTACATTTTTTACAAGCTGCAGTAGCACATGCTACCAGTACTGTTATTGACTGTCTTTCGCTCTTTGCTCTGTCCCAGCCTTCACTTCAAAAGATCTAGCTATGTTAGCCACTAGCTAGTACTATGTATATTGCGCAAGAGATTAAAGATCATCTTGCAAATACAATCAATGGAAAATATGTACCGCATTTTGTGCACAAATCTAAGTACTTACTTCATGGTGAATTTGAAACAGACGTTATCGCTCGTTGCCCTGACAAGATGGACACATTTCCGTATCCGATGGGTCAGGTTTGCGCAGTGGTTTCTGGGAGTTGAAGTTTTATATGGTGTGAAAAGACTACTCATAACATAGTTGTTTTGATTCATACGGAAGCAAATCAGTGGCATGTTTGAATTTTAAAATACTTTATATTGAAATTTAAACACAAACGAATTTTTTGAACAATAAAATTCTAATCTAAACAATTCGAATACAAAAAATATTAGCCGAAATAAATTCATAATTCAATTTTAAAGAGGTAAATTTAAAACGAACAAATTCGTTGGTGTTTACATTTTAATATTGAGTATTCAATGCCTTCAAAATTCAAAACATTATGTCACTGATTTACTTCCATAGATCAATATTCCATAGTTTATAACAGTGTTTGGTGCAACAGTCGCATCAAATCACTACTTTTTGTCATTTGTTTTGGGCCACATTCATGTGTGTGGCATAATAAAAAGGCATTAATCATAATTACGTTTTTTTCTTCCATTTTGATTTACTCTGTTGTTTACCTACTGTTTTACAAGGATGGCCTCATAAATAGTGTTTAATGCTTCCAATTTTTTTGTAATTTTTTTTTTTACAACGATTCAACCGCTTATCTACTCACATAAGCTTGTTTATTGCCCCAATTCTACTTTACATAAGTAATTTAGTTCTATTTATATTGCCATAAATGTCTTAAATCATTTGGTGGGAAATTGTTTACAATGATAACGCCATGAACACAATGTAGATCCACAGAATATATAGAGTCCTTGTCAAAACATGTTCTCAAAAACTTAGACCATGAGGCAAATTAATCCAAGTCCAAGCTCAATCAAGCGCAACCAACTTTTTACTTTTTTTGTTTTTTTGTTTTACATTTCATCTTTAAGTTTCTTTAAAGAATAACGAGTAATTAAATCTCTGAATGTACAGAGTAGGTCTATGGTGTGACCTCATATGACTTTGACTTTGTCAGTTAGTGTCGAGTTAGCTTGGATGAGCTCAACTGGAGGTGCACGGAAAGGAAGCTACACAACTGACTGAAACAAACATGGAGGCTAAATGGACAGGACAAAGTGCACACTCAGAAGAGATGATATCAATTAGGACAGCGGAGGAAACAGAGCAAAAAGCGCAAATACAACCCATCTGTTCTGCTGCCCCTGAGGTGGAGAAGAGCACTGAAATGTCTCAGTGTTATGACTCACTTGTTTTTCTCCCATCGAGTTGTTTTTAGTTTGCCTAGCAACAATTGTGACGGGACCCACATCACAATTAAAAAAATCTAAGAATCCCCCTCCCCTCCCCCCAGCAATTATCAGGTCACACCACTTTTGTCACCAATAGACAACCACGTAGCTTAATTGGAAAAGCAGTCTGCGTTTTCAGGGATTTCACATTGACGTTGAAATGGACAATGGCCTGGCTTGGGTCTCCCGATGTGGCAGGTGAGGCAGAAAGGTGTGTTCCAGAGGTTCACTTCCTGTGATAGTCATCTGCGTGGGCAGGTGTCGCTGTGTGTGAAACCTCTCTGATGCATCCGAGGCACCCATGTGCAACAGCAGGCGTCTGCTTTTGCAAAAGAAAGACCCCAGTTGCAACCTGACCTCCCTCTGCCAGCACGCATACACCAAAGGGTTGATGAGAGAGTTAGACAGTCCCAGCAACCACAGATCGTTTTCCAGAAACCTCAGCAGCTTGCAGTCCTCGCACAGAAACTGAACCGCACACACCACAAAAAAGGGGCACCAGGATAGGGTGAAGCACCCCACCAGCAGAGCCACGGTTCTCAGGGCCTTGACGTGGCCCCAGTATCGATAGCTTCCCTGGGGCAGCCTGGAGCCCGCTTGCCTGGCCTGTCGTATTTGCTTCTGGTGGAAGCAGGCGATCTTCAGGATGTCCAGGTAGAAGAAGAGAAACACGGACAGTAAAGGGAAGAACGTGGTGCAGAACACGACCATGATTCCGCCGGGGCGGATGACGGAGAAGAACGTGCAGAAGCCACCGTAGGATTCCTGCTGGAGCCCCTTCACCACCCCTGTTGACACAAGTGAAAAGGAACGGTTAATGACATGGTGGCAAACAGTCGCAAAAAATCCATGAAACCGTGATTGTTTTTCGATTGAATTCGATGTCAGTTCTTTTTTTTAAAGAGTTTTAAATGAACTACCTCTACCTTGCTACCCTTATGAGTTACCAAGTTTAGGAGTAACAATGGAATCTCTACAAAAGCCATCTTTGTCAAGCTCAACTCAAATAAAACGGGTGCCTTATCTGTCATCTATAAACTAACCGCTAATGGTTAAGGACAAGAGCAACATGGTGACATGGTGACCCCACCTGGCAGTATTGCGAAGGTGAGTGACATCACCCAGAGCACCACCAGAGACCCAGCCACCGTCCACTTCCCCGTCAGGCGTGAGTAACGCAGGGGCAACTTGATGGCCACGTAGCGGTCCAGCGAGATGAGGAACATGGACAAAATGGAGGCCGTTGACGGCGCGATGACGAACCCCATGCGGAACAGGCACTTGCGGGCGGAGGGCACGCCGCTGCTCCCCGCGTCGCCGCGGAAACGGCTGGGCTCGGCCGCGGCGTCGTAGCTAAAGTCGTCGCTGGCGATGCCGGTGATGGCCAGGCCGACCAGCGTGTCGGCAAGGGCGAGGTTTAAAACAAAGCACCAACTCTGACTTCCCCTCCTTCGGATCAGCTGGAGGAGAGCAACCGCCACCAGTAGGTTGGTGGAGATGATCAGGCAGGCTGCCACGCTCAGGATCCAGCCGGTCACGTGTGGCTTCAGGCCCAGGTCCCAGGGTCGCACCGCCGGGTGCAGGAACGTGCTGAGGTTGATGGACGGGTCCCTCCTCCAACTGGACGTGTTATAAGGAGCCATTGAGTCTTCTTCCGGTCCTTAACTCCGAAGCGGTTTCTTCCTCTAGTTCCTATTGTGCGAAGCTTACGTTCACCGCCGACAAACGTGTATGCGGACCTCAGACCGGCGTAAATCCACCTCCCCATATCTCTCCTCCCATGTTGCTCAACTCCCTCAAATCTCCTCCTGAATCCTCTGTTTAGGAAAAGCTCTTGATCGAGGGGGCGAAACTCCCCGTGTCTTGCTGCTCTGGGGAAAAGGGACGGAAGGTCTCCCGCCAGCCTGTGCCTTATCGCCGTCGGCAGGTATACGTGGCTTCTCCCGGGCTCTCGCGGAGAGAGAAAGGGGGCAAAGTATCTTCCCCTCGTCGTCTGCTGTTCTCGTGTACAGCTGTCGCCGCTCTGGCTGACCCTTGTCCAGCCTGCTGCAAGCTGCCGGGCTGGCTGCCTTCCCAACTCCGTCTAAGAGCCCCCAGTGCAGACATCCGGCGTGATGGAGCCATTTTCCACAAGGATACACTCCAGACCAGAGGGTAATGACACCACATGCAGTATAAACAGCCCCGGCACTCTGACGGCAAACCGGATTGCACTGAATGGGATTTTTGATGCCACCTGTGTCTGCCTGATAAAGGCAGCGATCAGTGGGATCACTTTGTCTTAATTTGGGAGGGAGGGTCCTGGGGGGGGGGGGGGGGATTGGTTCAGTATATTGTTTTAAATGAATGAATAAAGACAGACACCAGTGTCAAGTTCACAAGCTGTGTTCCAACATTGTACAAGTCCCCACACACGGAGTCCGGGGAACAGTCCGGCTAGTCGATTACCTATCAACTGGACTCCTTAACAGATTTTTCTTGGGGCCCATTCACTCTGTCTGCCTGTGGTCTGTCAAATGTGGATCTGTAAAGAAATGTACCACAGACAGTAAAATAGATATGAGTACAGACAGAGTATGCTATCTCTATGTCTCTCTCTCTTCCCTCTCTCTGTGTGTGTAAGGACTTACCCAAACAAACAATGTGTCTGTGAGAGTTAGAATATATGCTTGTGTGTGTGTGTGAGAGAAAGTGAGCGAGGGAAATTGAGTGAAAACATGTGTGTGTGTGTGTGAGAGTCTAACTCACGCATGTCCTAATTTCCCAGAGAGGGGTCCGGAATCTCACTGCATGTCTCCTTTTGTATTTGTTTACTCAACTACGTCCGCTTTATGTGGGGGAAATGACACTGAGACTGACAGGGGCATAAATAAAAACTACTGGGTTAAATAACACCATCAAGCCAGTTTCCTCATGGAGACAAGCATACATGAAATGTGTTAAACTGAGTCTATGCTCCTTATACTGACTGGAGCCACCTGACAATTAGTTAAAAACACTTTTTAACATTGTCTCAGGCACATCACAGCAGTCCACAACCAAATCAGACCTTCATCGCCAGGTTGATGGACTGTTGTCTTTCCACATAGAGCCATGTGTTGGGACGAAAGATACTCTTTTCATCGCGCGGAGAAACACCACAAACAAAACCTTCGGCTCCCACAGACATACAATGTGGGACTATTGTTCCTCCCTGCTAGACGTTTCAGTGCCATTGAAAACACGACTGTGGGTCAGCAGTTACTGTGCCCACCGGCCAGCGTTGGTATGCATTCTCACCCTGTGTACTCCAACCTCTGCCCAGTCCTCACCAACTTGGACCAGGTTCCTTTCATACACCGCCTTCGCCTGCTTAGAAACGTCTCGAAAGGTGCTGTATACGTCGAAAAATTTAGAACTACCTGGTTTGACCTACCAAGCTGCTTTGAGATTCTACAGGACAGTGCTCTGAAGATGTCTTTAAAGAGGCGACTGCTATCCATGTTCTTGTGTTGCGTTTATTGCGTTGCCTCGCTGTTCTGCCTCAACCCCAACCGCAACAACTGTGTTTCCGTAGGAGCCCGGTGAGTGTGTGTGTGTGTGAGTGTCTGTGTGTGTGAGGGGAGGGTACAGGTGTACGTGTGTGTGTGTGTTTGTGTGAATGTTGTGTGTCAATGACTGTGTGTGTATATTATCTGTATTGGTGTATCATATTATTATTGATAGATGACAACAGATTTTCTATTATTAGGGTAGGTCAACTTGTGTTTAGAGGTTGGAGTAATTCAATAAAATTATAGTACTGAACTGTGTGTCAAGGTATGCTTTGAGTTTAACCATTTATTGTGTTTGGCACCACTCACTGACCAATCCCCTTTGTGCTTTCGTGTCCGACCAGGAACCTGTTGACAGTGGTCCAGCAACTGTACCAGCGTGTTATGAGATTGTTGCGCACTACCCTGTGACACTAAGCCTCCTGCCCCCTAACCAGCACCCAATCTGGGACTCTAGTCTGGCCTGCCCTGGTTCTCCAGAGATGAGATACACGTCCTTATCTGTCCTAACCAGAAGAAGAGAACAGTGTCCTTTAGTCATGGATTGTGGACAATTCTTGATCATCTAAACATGGTATTTGCCCCCGTTCGGCTTGCAAGCTGATCTTCTGCATAGGAAACAGCGATTTCATATTTTTTATACTAATTTTTTTTTACTCTGATGCGATTAGGTTGTGAGGAAGCTTTCGTGGGCTGCAGGATGAGGACGAGTTGGCATGACTGCAAACACCCTCGTTTCAACTGTGTTTCGGCTTTCGTTTGTGATCCTCTTCGTACGACGGCTGACTGCTCTATTTCAGCGAGGAAGATGTTGTTGCCATGGGGACAACGGCCCGTTACTGGTCTTTCGCTTAGCTAAGCGCCAGCTTAGTTGGTATTGCACAGGAGTGTACTTTTTGTGTGGAGGAGATTTCAATGCAAGCACATTATTTTTGCTGAATTAAAAGGTGATCCCAACTTAAGTAACATTGAATGATCAGTTGTGGTGCCTTCCTCTTGAAAATTGACTTAGCCTATAGGTCTATACATTTAACACCATAGATATATATATAAAGGCTTTATATATCTATGTTTAACACCTTGACATGACATTTCTTTAGCAAATTATTGCAGGATACGTCACATTAATTTTCAATTCGTATTAAATGTTATATTGTGTTGAACTGTAAAACTTTAAATAAACAATTTCTAACTAAATTATAACAAATATTTTCTTTCTGTTGTTTTGCGATAGCTTGAATTTGACTTAAAATCGTATATTAATGCAGCCTGTATTGCTATTCTCACGCACATATGTTTCACTAAACAACATTCTCTTGAATGGATTCAGACAGGGTCAAATAATTGACTTTGAAAAGGTGGTCAATTGGGTGACCTACACTTAATGCTGAAGGTTTGGACCTCTTCCGGTCTGTTCGGCAGAGTTCCTGTATCCAGGCTACCGCGTGAACGAGCTCTTGACTTGCATTAGAAATGGAAAGCTGCCGCCGGTCAACTTTTAGCAAGGCTCTGGATGTCATGAGTTTCCTCTCCTTGTCGTGAAAGTCATGGAGTCTATAATCAAGTAACAGTGAACAACTTGGACTTGACAGGGATACTCTACAGGTATGTGTCATTTTGGGACATTAAACTGCTAAATTACAAGATTCCACCTGGTCGAATCATTTCTAGAACTTACAGCTTGTTGTACTAGCTAGCTAGCCAGCCATCTGTTTGTGAGAGCGAACGTAATACCAAGCTGTTGCTAGCCTCACAATAAAGGACCTCTTTAAACAACCCTGTCCTTTTTATTTACATTTGGAGGAGATGGTCTGTTCATCAATTCAAGATGTTTTAATAATCTAGCCCATAAGATTACTTTGTTTGTAGAATATAAAAAAATATCGAGCGACATTTACGCTCACATTTGTCTTTACATAGCGATGCAGGCGTGAATCAAGCCGTGTCAACCAATTACGTTTTGTAAATAATTGATGGACTGAAATTGCAGCCAATAGAAAAGCTGTAGACGAGCGATGGCTCGTTCATGAATATTTGACACTTGCTTCTCTTTCCGGCGCAGTGGTCCGCTCTGTGATGCTGTACTATCCGCTCGTTTGCAAGTGATCCCATAGTCATCAGCGCAATGTTATATTATGTGCGATTACAACAGTTTGTATATTTGTATCTTGGTGGCTTGCTATTGTTTTTAGCAGGACTGCACCAAGTTGAAGCGGCCACTACAGAAATGGCCAATCTAAACTGGAAACCTTTCATCTACGGAGGGATGGCCTCAATTGTCGCAGAATTCGGTACGTGATGCAGCTTACCTTACAGATGGATGTACCGACTAGGAACATTTGCATAGTTTGTTTATCACTATTTTCTTTCTCCTCAATTGAATAACTTGAATAGAGACGTTAATAAACTATCGGTGGACGAACTGGGAGATGTGCGGTGTCTACATCTGTGAAGTGATTTCGATGCATCAAAAGATGCATCTATTAATAATGCTCTTTCCCGGTTAGCATATTCCTTGAACATGCTAATGTTTGGAACGCCCTTCAACAGAAACCCATATCTCAGCTATGCTGGAGAACCTGACTATTCATTGCAATTATCATTATTAATTTACCTCTATATCTCACAACTACTCGTTGCTAACTACTCACACTTCCAGAGTCGGAGACTGTTAATTAAAACGTGACACTCCCTCTAGAGTACTCTATACTGTCGCACGAGCTGTGTCTCTAAGCGTCTGTTTGGGTTCCACAGGTACGTTCCCCATAGACCTCACGAAGACGCGGTTGCAGGTGCAGGGGCAGTCTCAGTACATGGAAGTGCGTTACCGGGGCATGTTCCACGCCCTCTTCAGGATCGGCAAGGAGGAGGGCATTAAGGCCTTGTACTCTGGGTGAGAACAGACCACCTCTTTAAATTACTATGATTTAATTTAGTAGATGCTTTTTAAGAACCTGATAAATGGAATATATATATATATATATATATATATATATATATATATATATATATACATACACACACACACACACACACACACACACACACACACACACACACAGCCTCCATACTATTATCTCATTCATAACCAGCCCTGTGTGAGACAACTCACAAGGAAAGAGCTTAAGAATGGGCAAAAAAGACCAGAGAGCCTGTATAGTATTCTGCTGAACTGTACCTGGGCCTGACTGGCTCAGCGTGAGTGAAAGAGGAAATGCCTCCCCAGGACTAGGTTGTGTGTGTCTGTTGGATTTGCATGGGAGCGGGAGGGGATAACCGGTTGAGTTAGCCTTTCCACTATTTCAATCTGAGACTTGAGAGATACAGCTCCTGTCTGTAGCCTGTCTGTAAACATCTCTCTCCCTCTCCGGCTGTCCATCCTTTGTACAGGATCTCTCCAGCGCTGCTGAGACAGGCCTCCTATGGCACCATCAAGATCGGCACCTACAACACCCTCAAGGGGCTTTTCGTCAGCCGGCCAGAAGGTGGTTTCCCCCTCGCCTACCTACCTACCCTCCACACATTGTGACGTCACGCATTCTGACGCGTTCTCTGCCAAATGCCAGACATTTTTAGGAGGTGGGGGGGGGGGGTAGAGGTAGAGGAGATGAGAGGGGGAAGGAGCCTGATTGCTCCTGTACATGTGTTTGGGTTAGATTACCTGCTAAACCACCTGGTGTCAGATAGGCTTCCATCTCCTGGATAAAGAAATTAGTCTACTAATTTCTCTCTCTCTCTCTCTCTCTCTCTCTCTCTCTCTCTCTCTGTCTCTCTGTCTCTGTCTCTCTCAATCTCTGTTTATCTCCTATTCTAACCCCTCTCTCACACCTAATCTCTCTCCGTTTAACTCTCCCCATCTACTCCCACAAAGTATTTACAATGGCACACGACGACGGCCTTCTTTCAAACTATACCGAGCCCTTGTCACACAACCAGGAAGTGGACAGCAGAGCTATAAATAGCATCTTAGTATTGTCCTGGAAGGGTTCACCCCCCCATCACATCCCATCATCATCATCTCCTTGTGCTATTGCCTGGCTGTGCCGCACGTGTGTTGTGAATGCTTGTTTTGATACAGGCGTTTGGGGTGGCCTGGTGTTTTATGGGGCACCCAGAGGAACCCACGTCCTTCCACCAAAACGATGGGGGCGAGGAGCACGCTAACTAATGGTCACATTGATACAGCGCCACTGTAACTATCGTTCTAAACTCTGATTCCCTTATTTATTTTTTTACTTCCTGTGTCACAAACACTTTCTTCCACTCTAGATTCTTACCGGTAATATAGTGATTAATATACATATGATCAAAACAATAATAACGCCCTAACCCCCTAAGTGATAGCTCGCTAATCGCTAATAAATGAGAATCTGTCCAGGAAATCGCTGGCAAGCCCTGCGTCCTCTCGTACTCTAGTGTTAGATCTTGGGCTGAGTTTGGGCTTGGTTAGACTTGGATAAAGAACCACGACTAACCTGGCGGCTGTTTAACTTCTGACAAAGAGGTTGGGAACAGTGTTGTGCCTTTCCTGTGTCACTCTCTCCTACGTCCTGATCTCTGCATGCGCACGTCTAACGTGGATTAGAAGTTTTGTAATTGATGGATGATTCACAGAACGTTCTTTTATTGGGAGTCTCTTGTTTCATGGCCGTCTTTTTTCAGAGCTTTCTCTTTCTTTCTGTGTCCTCATGTCTGCGTAGGGAAAACATTGTTTTGGGTGTGGGCTAACTGTGTGTGTGTGACAGATGAAACCATGGTGATCAACGTGTTCTGTGGTGTGGTGTCAGGAGTACTGTCCTCCTCGCTGGCCAACCCCACTGACGTCCTCAAGGTACGCTGTTCCTTCTGCTACACACACACACACACACACCTGTACAGACTCACACCTGTACAGACTCACACCTGTACAGACTCACACCTGTACAGACTCACCTCTAGAAATGCTTTAACGTGTGAGGATGTGGCCGGAGTGGAAACTGGACTGATGATGATGACGACCAGAGTGTCCCCTGTGTGTTCAGATCAGGATGCAGGCCCAGGGCAGTCTGTTACAGGGCAGCATGATGTCCAACTTCATCAGCATCTACCAGAATGAAGGGACCAGGGGACTCTGGAGGGTGAGTATGCCTGTCTGTCTGTCTGTGTGTGTGTGTGTGTGTGTGTGAGAGCACGTGTGTGTGAGAGCATGTGTGTGTCTGACTGCGCTCTGCTCCCCCCCAGGGTGTCATCCCCACAGCCCAGCGGGCGGCCATCGTGGTGGGGGTGGAGCTTCCTGTCTATGACATCACCAAGAAGCATCTGATTCGCTCGGGCACCATGGGAGACAATATACTGACACATTTCGTGTAGGTGTTCAGGAAAGAGAGCACGTGTGACAAAGTAGTACTGCTAAGAAGGCTGTAAGGAGGCCTGGGGTGTATGACAGGACTGTTTTTGATGTTCACCTTGTGTGTTTGTTTGTGTGTCTCTGTTGTCTCTCTGTCTCAATATCTCTCTCTGTCTGTCGGTCTGTCTGTTTGTCTCTGCCTGTCTGTCTGCCTGCCTGTCTCTCTGTCTGTCTCTGCCTGTCCCTGTCTGCCTGTCTCTCTGCCTGTCTGTCTGTCCCTGTCTGTCTGTCTCTGCCTGTCCCTGTCTGCCTGTCTCTCTGCCTGTCTGTCTGTCCCTGTCTGTCTGTCTCTCTGCCTGTCTGTCTGTCCCTGTCTGCCTGTCTCTCTGCCTGTCTGTCTGTCTCTGCTTGTCTGTCCCTGTCTGTCTGTCCCTGTTTGCCTGTCTCTCTGCCTGTCTGTCTCCTCAGCTCCAGTTTCACGTGTGGCCTGGCGGGGGCGCTAGCCTCCAACCCGGTGGACGTGGTCCGGACCAGGATGATGAACCAGCGCGTGCTGTCAGGCGGCCCCATGTACAAGGGCACCCTGGACGGCCTGATGCAGACCTGGAAGAACGAGGGCTTCTTCGCCCTCTACAAGGGCTTCTGGCCCAACTGGCTCAGACTAGGGCCATGGAACATCATCGTATCCTTCACAGCTGCCTAGATCGTTATGTAAAATCATTAACTGACACGTTTTTATCTGAAGCGACATGAGGAGGAGAGGGAGGGGGGGATTTGTCAACCTTGGTGAGCTTGACTTCCACTGAAAACATCATGGAAGGAGATTCTTAATGAGGGTTAGTCTGGGTCAGGGTTTAATCAGGGTTATTCTGGTTACTTATTGTGGAGCAGTTTAATAAGCAAACCTAACCCTTCCCATCAGCCAGTGAGAACACTAAATATCGGGCTTGCTTCTTTTGGAATGGTTTATGAAACGAGGAGAGGGGCTCTGGAATTAATAAGCATGTTGAAGGAAATTCTTAAGCAGGTTTAGTCTAGTTCTGGGAACAGGGTCGGATTACTAAACCTTATGGTGTAGTGTTGCAATGACTGACTGAGTTAGTTACAGAGTGGCTTTTTTGGCAAATCTACCGTACACTGTTAATTGAAAACAAGATTTCAAGTTGAGCAGGAATGTGCGGTCCTTAACCCCGCCCCCTCAGTTCTTCATCACCTTTGAACAGCTGAAGAAGATGCCCTTATAGTCGGAAAACAGGAAACGATCAATCCAGGAAGTGGACTTGAGTGTGTGTGTTGTGTGTGATTGTGAGTGTCCTGACGTTCACAGTCCATCCCAAAGTTGCACAAAAGCCACGTGCTATTTCAGTTTATTGTTACCATTTCAATTTATTATCTTTTTGTACGACTTTTACAGCGTCTGTTACACTTTGCGCGCAATAGCCCTTCATGCCGCTGAACTCCAGGCAGCTGAAGGTTGAAGCGGAGTATGGAAGCCCAGAAGGGCCAAACCACATGTGATTGGCTAGGTAGAGCTGCCTGCCAGTGTAAAGGATGGTAGGAAGGGGAGGGGGGGGGGGGGGGGGGGGGGGGGGGTTGAAGCTGAGAAACATGGACCTGGGAACTACTCATGAGATTTGAAATTAAATGAATTAAACACAACAGCTGATTGTAGTTTTAGCTGCACTGCATGGAAAGTAAAAAAAAAAAAAAAAAAAGGTTTAAATGTTGAGAATCAAGTGTCTTTGGGCCTATTGGATGTCCTTGTGCTTTTAGGGCAAGCGTGTTTGTGGGTGCTGTGTGAGAGACTCAGGATGGTTACTTGAATCCAGTCCAAATGTGAACCAAAGCCACCAGGTGAATAAAATTACTTTCTTTTGTAATTGTACATGACCCCCCCCACTCCACCAACACAGGCACACACTAAAACCTACCAAACAAAACAGCCCATAGTTGATTCAGTTCATGGTCAACAGTACGGTACAGTTGTAGACACACAAACCCTCATTTCTCAAAAGTTTATTTAGTTGTATTTAATTTTTTCTGTGATCATACTGAAGAGGGACCGACCTGGTTGCCACGGTGAATCCCCAACGATTCCACGCACAAGCGTCTGTGTTATCCAATGTCTACTTGTACATATTTATGTACTAAGTTACTTTAAAGTTAAGATATTTGCGTGTTTGGTTAGGTTTCTCTTTCTTCCTGTATTGAGGTTGGAGCAGGGGCTGGATAGGAGAGCTTGGAGAGTTTGTTAGGCTATAGTGCCAAACTTTGCTGGTACTGAACAGGTTTTCTGCTTTGAAACTCAAATCTGGAGTTGTTTAGGTACCAGGAGAATGCACTATAGATATTTTCTCAAGCCTTATTATTATTATAAAGTATTAGTATTAGTAATACGTATTATTGTTATTTGGATTATTATTAGTAATAATAATAATAATAATGTTTTCTCATGGTTCTACTTGTTGAGATAAAGGATCATGTTATGGTCACAGTTGACCTGCTAGGACCAGTACTGTGGTGTTAGAGGAGCTTTTCCTGACGTTTTAGATACGCCTGATGATCTGTT
Organism: Hypomesus transpacificus; assembly: GCF_021917145.1. Classification (NCBI taxonomy): domain Eukaryota; kingdom Metazoa; phylum Chordata; class Actinopteri; order Osmeriformes; family Osmeridae; genus Hypomesus; species Hypomesus transpacificus. The sequence goes on along the minus strand of NW_025813742.1, from coordinate 4,955 downwards.
TGGATTTGTTACCAACCTCATAAAGAGAGGGGAGTGGGGGAAACTAGTTTTGTTTGAGAGTTAGGTTGTATGTGCTACTGTATTTCCGCAATCACATTTTCCGAAGTGTTTTATTTTATTTATTTTTTATTCTGAATGATTAGTTTTAATAATGATGCAAGCTTTATTCACCACTTCATTTATTGGTGACTTTTGGGGCTTTTGGCTTTCCTTCCAGTGATTAATTGTGTATTCAATGTCAAACGTGTTATGTGCATGTCTTGGTTTAGAGTCTAGCCAAGGATAACCTGAATGCAGCACCTTGGACCAGGAGTCACGATCCCTGGAGAACCTTCTAGAGCATCCTCTCTCAACCCTGGTCCTCAGGGACCCCTGCCCTGCATGTTCTAGAGGTTTCCCTACTCCAACGCAACATCTAGGACATGCGGGGCAGGGGGTCACGAGAATCAGGGTTGAGGAAGGCTGGCCTAGATTTCTGGATCTTATAAATAATAATGATCAAAATAAATAATTCAGTAACTAAAACATTTAGAAAATCATTCCCTTTCTTCACAGTCTGTGAAACGTGAGTTTTCGTTGTTAGTCTTTGAAATAATTTTTTGAAATGATGACGTCCTTCGTGAACTTAAAAGGTCCACCCTAAAGGGCAACTCTAGTTCTCATTTCACACTGCTTGCTTTAATTCTTAAATTTGATTCTTTTTTTTTAATTTCTATCAACATGTTCATCTCATTTCAAGGCCAGCCCTGAATATCTTTCACCTTGGTTGTTCATCTGTAAATTGATGCAGCTTGTGTTGGATTTTCAGAACAGTTCAGTACTGTAGAAAGTTAAGGGTCCGAACTATCTTTTTATTCTGTTGATACATTACCTAAACACAGTCAACATGTTGAATATTCTGTCTGCTACCTTTTGAATCTTTCCTGACTGCTGTAGATTCTGACTTGAAGACTGTTTTAGGCCTGTTTCCCAGCCTATTACATCTCTTGGCCATTTGCACTTCTGCCTGTTGAAACTGTGTTTGCAATCATATTTATGATATTTTGCTTGTTTAGGTGACCGAATGTATGGTTGGTTATGTGTTGAATATTTTTGTGTGACGGCATTTTAAGTAAATGTACACTCTGAAATAAAATATATCCACCGATTGTTTCCACACCCAAAGTGATTTATACATTTATTTTTCTACTTCTCAAAATGAAGGCTCATGGGCATTTAGCTCAGTGGTTAGAGCATTTGACTACAGGTGAAGCAGTTGCAGGTTCAAATCCCTTTGTACATCGCTTTGGATGAAGTGCCAAAGAACACAGAAAAAACTGCCTGATGTGTATCCCCTCTTTAACTCGTATGGTAGACAGCAAAAGCTACAGTGGGGATACACATTATATCAGGTTAAAAAACAGCCTGATATAATGTGTAACCCCTCTGGGGGTAACATTTTTTTACCTTCAGATATCACCATTATAATTACTGAGTTGATTACAAGACATACAAAAAATGTATTACAAGTTTTTTTAAATGGTTTGCTAACATGGGCAAAGGGTGCAAATTTGCGAATTTGCATGAATAATTGCATAAAATTGCATTGAATATAGCCAGGTGAAAATGTCTTGTTGAATCTTGTTGACATCTTACAGTAAAAGACTAGGTGCAAACAAATGTCACCATAAGGGGCAGAGATTCAGTCATTCATTCAAGGTCCATTCAACTGTCAATCAACTGTCATTAAGCTGTCACTCAGGCAAGAAAGATTTATTTTGTTTTTTCCTACCTGGATTGTTCAACCTACATTAATAAAACATACCTGGTGGTGATCAATACAAAAAAAGATTTGCTACGGCTCTGAGACTTCCCGCCGTTGCAGTTTGGCGCCAGTAAAGGTAGTCTCAAGGTCCGAGGGTAATTTTCTTCAGACTGATTTCATCTCAGGACTGAAGGAAGTTATCCGAAGGTAACTTTTTACATTTAGCTGCTTTCATCAAGTTTAGTCGCACGTAAAGTAGCGTTACTTAACGTTAATAATATGTTATTCAAATTATACAAATTCGTCTGTTGAGAAGTGAATCTTGCATTGTCATGTTAGATAAAGTTTACCAGTCGACGGTGCTAATATGCTAGCTGCTGTAACGCTATTTAACAAAATTAGCGTTAACTGTCCAGTGTCACTACTGTAGCTTTATAGATAATTTGGCTACTCACAATACATGAATTAACTGTGGCTGGTGCCGTGCCGGTTGTGATACATATGTTGGCTAGTTAGACTATAATTTATGACTGGCTATAGTAACGTAGACTTACAAGGGAAGGGGTAGCGAGCTAGCTAGTAGCGGTAGATAGGCAGACTTTTTCTTGTGGATAGCCTTAAACTCCAGCAGCAGAACTGACGACCAAGTTAAGCAACCAAGATCAGAAATAATAGTTTTTACTGAAAAAGCTTTTCATGCATCCCTTGTGTGAAGCAGAAAGTTTCCCTGACAGAAAGTTCCCCAAATGTATGAGTGTATGTTTTAAAACCATGTATCTATGGGTTTTAAGACAGCACAAACAGTGTGTGTGTGTGTGTGTGCATTTCCAGATTTACAAGAGCAGACACTGTGACGAGTACATTGATGCCAAGAGAGAGTTTCACTCCAACTGGATGAGGTGACGACAAAACACCCTGACTCAGTTTGACTGATCTCACTCTCCTAACTCCTTCAACTTCTCTTCGTTTAAACCTTTCATGTTCTGATCCCCCTTAACCTTCTCATCTCCCTCCACCCCATCTCCCCTCCTCCCCCCAGGTATGTGAACTGTGCGCGTAATGAGGAGGAACAGAACCTGGTGACCTTTCAGCACCGAGGAGCCATCCTGTACCGCTGCTGCCGGCCGCTGGCCCCAGGGGAGGAGCTGCTGGTCTGGTACGGAGAGGAGTACTCCAGAGAGTTGGGCATCTCCTTTGACTACCTCTGGGACAACAAGAGCTCCACCAGAGGTACCTCCTCTTAGTGTCCTCCTCTCCTTTCCTCCTCTTTCCTTTCCTCCTGACATATCTTCTCTCTTCTTATGTCTCCTCTGTCTTTTCTCCTCTTACGTCTCCTCCTCTCTCCTCTTCCCCCTCCGCTTCCCTCTCCTCCATAATTTCTCTCCTCCCTTCTCATTTACATTTCCCTCTCTATAGGAAGATTGGAAGGGCTTGTAACATTGAGCCACACAAATCACTGACTGGAGATGTTCTTAACCTACAATTTTATTGACCTTAACTGCATTCGTATGGTAGAAGACTGATATACAAGACCATTGATTTTAATGTCAATAGTACATTTGTCTCTCTTTCATTACCACCTCTAACGAACATTAAACCCACAGACCAGGATTGCAACCTGTTAACCCTTTCCCTTACCAAAGGTTGTCATTTTAAAACGATGCTGTTTGTATTTAATTGTATTACATTTATTTTTTTGCTCTCTCTTTTCCAGGACCAAGGATAGAGTTGTCCCAGACTCCGGTGTTCTATTTCTCCCAGTGTCCTCTCTCCTTCACTGCCCAGATCTACCTCCACAAGCACATCAAGAGGTGCCACCATGACCTGTACGTCTCTCTGCTGAGGAGTGGAGAGATCAGACCAGAGACTTTGTCCTCCTCTCGACCACGCCCCAACACCACCTCCTCCCTCCCCCCGGGTCCCCACCCAGGGAAGCATGGACAAGGAAAAGGCCAGACATCACCACTGTGACCAGTGTAGGAAGAGCTTCAGTCAGTCAGCACATTTAAAGATACACCAGCGTGTTCACTCAGGAGAGAAGCCGTACCACTGTGACCAGTGTGGGAAGATCTTCAGTCGGTCAGCACATTTAAAGATACACCAGCGTGTTCACTCAGGAGAGAAGCCGTACCACTGTGACCAGTGTGGGAAAAGCTTCAGTCGGTCAGAAACCTTAGAGATACACCAGCGTGTTCACTCAGGAGAGAAGCCGTACCACTGTGACCAGTGTGGGAAGAGCTTCAGTCGGTCAGAAACCTTAAAGATACACCAGCGTGTTCACTCAGGGGAGAAGCCGTACCACTGTGACCAGTGTGGGAAGAGCTTCAGTCTGTCAGGAGACTTAGAGAGACACCAGCGTGTTCACCCAGGAGAGAAGCCGTACCACTGTGACCAGTGTGGGAAGAGCTTCAGTCAGTCAGGAAATTTAAAGAAACACCAGCGTGTTCACTCAAGAGAGAAGCCGTACCACTGTGACCAGTGTGGGAAGAGCTTCAGTCGGTCAGGACATTTAAAGACACACTTTTGTTCTGGGTAGACTAGAGATCCTGAACTCTAGATCTCACTTAATAATCCAATTTAAATAAACATAGGAAATGTATGAATTTGTATTCGGTAATTAAAGTATAATTGTACATAAGATATTTGATTTATACTGAAAATGTATATTGTATATAAATTTAAACCTAAAATACAGGCTATGTACAATTGTTTCATTGTTTATTATATAATTGTTTGATAATAATTAATTATGTATGACTTAATATATATTTTGCTTATAAACATAAACTTAAATAACATGCTATGTTATGTGATGTAGACAATAATATATAAAATTAACACAAACATTGAATGCTACTGTCTGTTTATGTGTGATCTATACTGTGAGCATAACGTTGTTATCCACCTCGAGCCTCATTTCCATACTCACGTAGTGTTTATGTGACTGTTACATCAGGATGGGAGAAATGAAGTTTCAGCAGAAAAATATTCATGGTTTAATTAAAACTCTTAATTACGTCATGAGAACAATCCCACTTCCTTCCACAATTAAACACAGTATGCTGTGTTTCCAGAAATGCTGTTATGCTTAAATACTGTAATATTCTAAGTCTTTGAAAATTACAACTCCATTGAGGATGCGTATAGCTTTTGGTAGGCTGTGCTTCAATAACATTTGCATGTGGACCGCCCACAGCAGTCTAGTCACATT
>NW_025813741.1:201462-316600 GCF_021917145.1 Hypomesus transpacificus | reverse complement strand
TGAAACCAACGGCTTTGTGCCCGTCTTCATAAGATTTACTTGACAGTTTAATTAAGAGCTCCATTGTGGCAGTTGTCGCATTGTTCGACATTCAGTAACGGATATTGTCGATGAATGGGAGTCTGTGAAGCATGAGGCGTGTGTGTGTGTGTGTGTGCATGTGGGCATCCGTGTCTGTTTTAAACACACGTGTACACACACATATCCTTATGCGCACACAAACTCACCCGTTTAGCCAGCAGGGTGAACTTAGCCAGTCTCTGCTCCCCGGGGTTGACCCCCCTGGTCAGTCTCTTGACCTGGATGGAGGGGTGGAGCTTCTGTAGATAGTCGTCTAGAAACCGCTGGATGACCCCCGCCACGCCCCGCCCCCTCTCGCTAGGACACACCCTCAGGCCCTCCACCACCACCGTACAGCCATCGTCAACCAGCAGACCCGACTCCAGCGCCACCTAGGGGGGGGGGGAGGGGAACCCGTGGGAGATGGACGGTGTTAGCGTGCGTGAGAGAGAGAGAAGACACAAAGAGATGATAAATGAATTAGAGGAGTGAGGAAAGAAGGAGTGTGAAGGAGGGAGAGAGAAGGAGAGTTAAGACAGGGTACTGGGTGTGTCTCACCAGTTTGTTTCCCCGCCTGGCCAGCATGACCACTCTACCTGGCTCAGTCATCCAGGAGTGGTAGCGACGAGGAAGGTAGTCATTACCTGCAGGTAACACACCTGCAGGTTACACACCTGCTAGTGACACACAGTTACACACCTGCTGGTAACACAGTTACACACCTGCTGTTAACACACAGTTACACACCTGCAGTTAACACACAGTTACACACCTGCTGTTAACACACAGTTACACACCTGCTGGTAACACACAGTTACACACCTGCTGGTAACACACAGTTACACACCTGCTGGTAACACACAGTTACACTCCTGCTGGTAACACACAGTTACACACCTGCAGGTTACACACAATTGCACGCCCCTGCCCCCACCCCCGAGCCGCCCCCCCAAACGCAATACGGATATATGACGTTGCGCGGTTGGCGCCTTCTGCTGGTTGTGTGGGACAGTTAATTAATGGATGCACTTTGGAAAATGCCACCCCACTCTTAAGGCGGCTGCCTATGTCGCCATTAGGAAGGAACGGCCCAGCAGATACGCATGTTTGAAGAAAGTTGAAGTACTGACTACACCTTTTCACTCAAGGTAAAGTAAATAAATGTTGAATCTGACATATACTTAAGTTAATAGTAGCCATTACTACTATCTGTTTTAGTGTCACGCTGGTAAGGACCTCACATCGTTTATGCATTAATACAACAAGACACTAGAGCCGCAGCGCATTCGGCAGGTATCAACCGACTACTTATAGGGAGTCAGATCGCTGAGTGGTGAGGGAGTCGGGCTAGTAATCAGAAGGTTGCCGGATCGATTCCCCGCCCCGCCAATATGACGTTGTGTCCTTGGGCAAGGCACTTCACCCTACTTGCCTCGGGGGGAATGTCCCTGTACTTACTGTAAGTCGCTCTGGATAAGAGCGTCTGCTAAATGACTAAAATAACTAAATGTAAATAACGCCTCCCTCATATACTGTAGGCCTATGTCCATGGGTGATCAGGAATGTCTCTGTTCTCAGTCATGTCGACATTACTAACTCCCTTTGTCTCATCCATAACATACTTTTTTTTCCAAAACTTTTTTTTCCAACTTTTCAAAACTTTGAAAACTTTTTTCCCCACTTTTTTTTGCTTAATCAAATTTTTTTTTATCACACATAATAAAAAGACTAAACAATGATCTTCAAAGCCACTTCCACAAAACTTCAGTAACGCGCATTGAGTGCAGGGGCAGAGTGCGCGTCAGGTAGGCAGACAGACAGGTAGCCCATCCAATCATTAGTCAGGGTACGGCCTAATGATTTGTTGTGTTTATTACAGTCTTGCGACGCCAACAGATGTCGGATTGATTTCATATTACCGTCAAACCTTTATATGTATTGATTGCTATAAAGATTGTTTATTGGCAAATATGACTAAAAAGTGCTTCTCAAACACGTTAGATACCCTGCTTTTAACATTATTAGAGCTATACATGTAGGCCTAAGCGATAGCTCACGACAGGCTGTGGTTGATGGTTACCACTATCACAGCTAAGGAACGTTGAAGTTCAGGAGCGAGGTGAAGACCCATCAACCCACTTCACCCACTCTCCAACCCCCATTCCCTGACGAGACCGACTACGTGATGACATAGTTACCTCCATAGATGCCGTCAGAAATGTCCATGACATCATCGTAGTCCTTCTCCTCGGCCAACCAGAAAGTCAGCCCGTCACCGCTCTCCCCGAGACAACTCGCCATGACAACCTTGCCGGATACCTTACGCGGAAAACACAGAACCAATTGAAACTTCTGTTGAATGTCAACGGAGATGCAAATCTATCTTCCCTTCGCTAACCTCTTTGACAACCTATTCAGCTCTGCGTGGATAGTACGAGGGCGCTCAACCGCCAAGATAATAAAGTTCAGAACTGTAAAGTACAGTACTTTTCTTATCTTATGTTGCAAGTTGGTAAATCATTTGCTGTGTCCTCATATAGAATGTCCACTGTCTCTCACGAGTGACTTTTTAAGAGAAGCGATTAAACGTTAGCGAACAGCATAGTGAACCAATTGTTTTAAATAGGAACTAACTAAAACATGCTATAGCCTATATAACTAAAACACCCATACATTTAGGCTAAATTATGTTGCAATCATGGCAAATAACGTTTTACCTTTTTGGAAATAATAGTACCCAATAACGTGCAAGTTGGAAATCTGACACATATACAGGCTAGATATGACTAATCCTGACCTAGTTGTGAAATTATGATTATATGTCGGCCTAGTGTCTGCTATTGTCCTTAGTTATTACCTATCACGTGACCATCTGAGAGCCGCTTTCCTGAATCTCCAGGAAGATCAGAAAAACCGTCAGTTCCGTTAACTTCCCTCGAGCTGCAGACTTTGGCCCTGAATAACAGTACAGACTACATTCATTCTCCTCACTTTCACCCACGACGTGACTCGCGTGTTTCTACAGAGAGTTAAACCGTTTGTGTCAACTAGTTTAACAATGATAGGTGAAGGTAAAAATATTAAAAGCATCTATGATGAACAATCTCTAACTCTTCGTAAAACCTTTAATTAAAGCCACTCTTTGAATAACGTATCACAGTTCAAATCTTCCATTTGCGTTGCAGACTACAATTTGTTGTTGTTGTGGAACGGTTCAAAATAAATAGTCTAAGTCATGTCGAAAGTGGTGCTTAAAACTCAAAGTTTTAATATAGCTCTACAAATATAGAAACATTAAGATATGAAAGCTCTGATACAGAGAGGACAAAAATGCCTTGGAATGAAAGCAAAAAATGACAGAAACAGATACATGGAGGACAATGGGTCCATCTAGTGGAAGATATTAAACTTGTAAAAATTGCAGATCAAATGATAAAAGGTTCAAATCTCCCATGTGCTATACCTTTCTTTGGATGAAAGCTAAATAACTTTTTTTTTTAAACATCCCCCTCCCTCATTACATTAAGTCATTTAGCAGACGCTCTTATCCAGAACGACTTACAATAAGTACAGGGACATTCCCCCCCGAGGCAAGTAGGGTGAAGTGCCTTGCCCAAGGAAACAACGTCATTTGGCATGGCCGGGAATGGAACTGGCAACCTTCTGATTAAAAGCCCGATTCCTTAACCGCTCAGCCTCTGAGCAGTCCCTCCCTCCCTCCTCAAAACTGTCTTTCCAGAAGCTCCTGTTCCCAGTAGCCTCTAAACTTCCTCACCCCTTCAAAGCCCTCACAGAAACTCTGTATCCCATCCAACAGTGAGCAGTCCATGTACACACGTAACATCAGCATCCCATTGCCACTAAACGCCCCGCTCGCCAAAACTTTCTGAAAATGTCCGACAAGTGCCGCCCGCGCCAAGATGGCGTCCGTCCCAAACGTGTCGATGTTGAGGCGCAGGGACCCTCCCTCGTACGGGATTGGATAAGGAGGGGTGTAGAAGCTGAGGAAGGTGGGTTTCTCCTGGTCGTCGACCAACCAGGAGAGATCCCGCCTCCCCAGGATCTCTAGGTTGGCTTCTATTGGCTGCAAGGGCTGCCAGTCCTGGATGATGGCGCCGCCCGGGAGTTGGACCCTGGAGGGCAGGTCTGGGTCCAGGAGAACCTTCCTCAGCTGCTTGTCGTCCAGGGGAACCAGGTGAGGGACGGACTTACCCGAGTCACTTCCTGTTCCTGTGCTGGAGTGTAGCTTGTTCTTGAGGTAGAATGTAAAGGAGTGGAAATTGACAGTTTCACCAACCAATGATAGAACAGCCTGGTGGTGGAGGGGGGGGGAGGGGGGGTGCAATGAGAGAGGAAAGATAAGGGGAGGGGCAAGAGAGAAAGAATAAACAAATAAAGGAAAAAACAAGTCAATGAATGATTACTATTGTGGCTTTACGATATGTTCAGCAATGCATACACACACTCACTCACTCACTCACAAACTCACCCGTTTAGCCAGCAGGGTGAACTTAGCCAATCTCTGCTCCCCGGGTTCGACCCCTCTGGTCAGTCTCTTTACCTGGATGGAGGGGTGAAGCTTCTGTAGATAGTCGTCTAGAAACCGCTGGATGACCCCCGCCACGCCCCGCCCCCTCTCGCTAGGACACACCCTCAGGCCCTCCACCACCACCGTACAGCCATCGTCAACCAGCAGACCCGACTCCAGCGCCACCTAGGGGGGGGAGGGGAACCCGTGGGAGATGGAGGTGTTAGCGTGCGAGAGAGAGAGAAGACACAAAGAGATGATAAATGAATTAGAGGAGAGAGGAAACAAGGAGTGTGAAGGAGGGAGAGAGAAGGACAGTTAAGACAGGGTACTGGGTGTGTCTCACCAGTTTGTTTCCCCGCCTGGCCAACATGACCACTCTACCTGGCTCAGTCATCCAGGAGTGGTAGCGACGAGGAAGGTAGTCATTACCTGCAGGTAACACACCTGCAGGTTACACACCTGCTAGTGACACACAGTTACACACCTGCTGGTAACACAGTTACACACCTGCAGTTAACACACAGTTACACACCTGCTGGTAACACACAGTTACACACCTGCTGGTAACACACAGTTACACACCTGCAGTTAACACACAGTTACACACCTGCTGGTAACACAGTTACACACCTGCTGTTAACACACAGTTACACACCTGCTGGTGACACACAGTTACACACCTGCTGGTGACACAAAGTTACACACCTGCAGTTAACACACAGTTACACACCTGCAGTTAACACACAGTTACACATCTGCTGGTAACACAGTTACACACCTGATGTTAACACACAGTTACACACCTGCTGGTGACACACAGTTACACACCTGCTGGTGACACAAAGTTACACACCTGCAGTTAACACACAGTTACACACCTGCTGGTGACACAAAGTTACACACCTGCAGGTTACACACAGTGACACACCTGCAGGTAACACATAGTTACACACCTGCTGGAACACTTAACCAAGTCCATTTCTCTAGCACATTTAAAAACAAGCAGTGTCAGCTAATACAAACACACAGTTACACACCTGCAGTTAACACACAGTTACACACCTGCTGGTAACACAGTTACACACCTGCTGTTAACACACAGTTACACACCTGCTGGTGACACACAGTTACACACCTGCTGGTGACACAAAGTTACACACCTGCAGTTAACACACAGTTACACACCTGCAGTTAACACACAGTTACACATCTGCTGGTAACACAGTTACACACCTGATGTTAACACACAGTTACACACCTGCTGGTGACACACAGTTACACACCTGCTGGTGACACAAAGTTACACACCTGCAGTTAACACACAGTTACACACCTGCTGGTGACACAAAGTTACACACCTGCAGGTTACACACAGTGACACACCTGCAGGTAACACATAGTTACACACCTGCTGGAACACTTAACCAAGTCCATTTCTCTAGCACATTTAAAAACAAGCAGTGTCAGCTAATACAAACACACAGTCACACACCAGTCACCACCACACACACATGCCTTTGCACACACAGTACACTGCCCAAGCTGTTCACTATTCACACCCAACTATTTCACACTCTACGCAAACACACCAGTCTGCTCACATCCTGACATCCATTTCTGCTGGTAAGAGAATCACACATGAACGGAACTTTGCGACCCGGCATTCTGGCCTACCTTGATAGATGTTATCTGAAATGCCCATGACGTCATCATAGTCCTTCTCCTCGGCCAACCAGAATGTCAGCCCGTCATCGCTATTACCCAGACAACTCTTCTCCATGGCCACGCTGCTGGAGGTGATGTGGCGAAGAACAAAGAAGTGTCGAAATAAAGTATTTAAAGAATTACAATTTCCGGCCATGCCAATGACGTTGTGTCCTTGGGCAAGGCACTTCACCTTACTTGCCTCGGGGGGACTGTCCCTGTACTTACTGTAAGTCGCTCTGGATAAGAGTGTCTGCTAAATGAAAAAAAAGAACAATTATAAAAAGCTGCAGTAACATTATTCACATAATTGGCTGGAAAGTAGCAAGTTCCAAAATTAGAAATTGACATTCCGCTGACACTGAACTGTCTGTGTCGCTAAACAACTGTCATAGGGCCTCATTAGCTGACACCAGGGCCGTACGCAGGCCCCAAAAAATACTGAGGTCATGAGTCAGAACTTCTAGGCGGGTTCGGGGGCATGCTCCCCCGGAATTTTTTAAAATTACATTATTTAAATATGGCCATTTTCTCTTATTGAGTCTTAAGGAGCAAAAACATCATCATTATGACATTTCAATATGGGGCGGTGTGGAGCTTTTGAAATTTTGAGGTAAACATGGGGCATTCTGAGGCTTTTTGAAGGACCTTTATGGGACTCATGAAGTAAGGGCAAGTTACCACCATTTTTTTTTAATTATTATTATATGGCAACGACGGTACGAGCGTTTTGATTGGATAACGGGTAGTCACCCCAGCGTGTTGCCCTCCTCGCCGGTCAATACGGATCCGTATTGCCCTCTGACGTCAGCTTCAAAATGAGCGATATCGAGGAGTCAGCTGCTGAGTTTTACTATCCAGATGATGCTGAAAAGCTTTGTCATCGAAAGTGAGGATGAAGACCAGACTCTTTGAATCACTTGTGTCGTTATTTTGTGATGAAATTAAAGCCATTTTAGCAGAACCATGTTCTCCGCTTTCTATCAAAAGTAATGAGTTGCTTGGCAACACATGAAACACACCGTGAGAAGACTTAAGAGCTAGCTACAATTAGCCTAAAGGTACCATTTATTTTCGTTTACAAAATGAAAAGAATCTAAAATTGCCATATAATAAACTACTTACTAACCTCGACCGTTCGGTCATGCCGGGAAATATCAAACTGAGGCTGGAACGTATCGACCGAGCGATAGCGAGTCAGTTTGATATTTCCCAATTGCCACTGAATTTCATTTTCAATCAATCACATCAATGACATATCATATCAATCGCAAAATGAATGTTGATTCAACCGGTGGAAATTGATTGACAACCGGTACTGACGGAGTTAACCAAACTTTGATTTGATGTTTCCTTATCTGAGTAGTACGCTGCTGCAATACAATATTTCCACATGAAAATGAATCTTTCTTCTCACAGTCATCTGCCACTTAAACTTCTCTTAACCTACATGTTTAGTTTGCTGCGCTCCTCTTCCAGTGACTGTAACTAACATAGGCTATTCACTAACAGTAGCGGTATGTCTATGGCGGTAACATCAGCGTCCGACTTGTGTTTGGTGGTTACCATAACGACAGTACGTTTTGTTGATGACGCGCAGCACATATGTCCAAACTCTTGAGCTACTCGGCTCTTCAAGTATAAAATCACGTTACGGTTTGTGGGAGACCAAGATCATCGTCCTGCAGTCAGTTTCACGTGTACTTTATTTTGAGTTTATATACCACGATTTAAGCAAAAAAAAAAAAACAGAAATACGAAAAAAAATACCGAGGACACGACCTCGGTGTCCTCAATGGTAGTTACGGCCCTGGCTGACACAACATGTTTATCGGGACAATTTTGTATTTATTTATCTGACCTATTGGACTTTTAAGCCTATCCAATTAACTCATTAGCATCTGGTCCAATAACGGAAAATCCGTGCTTGGTCTGGGGTCCCGGGCGCTGTTGAGGTGTCTCCTCACTGCTCGTGCCCACGTTGGGAGTAAGGACGGTAAAAAGCACGTAGGCTATCTTGCATGCGTGTGCTCCACCGCTCCCAGTACGTGTTTGCGTGTACTCCAACGGTAGAAAAAAAAAGATTGTTCTTTAATTTATAAAAATTAAATAAATAAATACTCTACTTTTAGATATTTTTTTGTCTTTTCAGAGAAGGAAGGAATCTTGAGATTGTTTATTTCTTCTGAAAAGCAAAGAGGTCGTTCCAGAACGAAGTTCAATGGTGATGTTCTTAACCTACTGTCTTACATAACTATTTTATATTTGACATATTAAGTCCTGGAAACATGTCCATGTGGTACCAGGCCAATTATAAGTTCACCAGACACAGCTAAAGTTAAGTAGAAACTAAGGTGGGAAATGTGACAAACCATGAACGCAAGTTACAGGAGGAGATTTTGCTAGCCTCTGAAAAACTGCTGACGATAAGCGAAACTTCATTTCCTCTGAGATACATTTGGGTGTATTTGCGAGGATCAAATTATAGTGCGTTCTTCTGTAAAATGTAGCCTGTAAACAAAAAACAAAAACTTACTCACGTTGAAAGCGCACTGCACACTTTTGAACCAGCTTGATATTGTTGTGTGTTTAATCTCTGATTGCAAGTTATTTGATCCAAATTGCCCGGGCAAAGCTCCGTTCCTAAACTATAGGCCTACGCTGTAGCCTACGTTACATGCGGTAATACAGTCTTCTGGAAAAAAAGTAGGCTGAATTGCACTCTGGGGAGAGAGGGACACACGAGTCACGACAGGCTGGTTTTTGTGAGAGTGCCCGCCTGCACAGTCACACTGATGTCTGATCATGTAGGCTATACCACAACGGTAACATTCCTCGCCGTGCAAAACTCATCCCATTCGTGTAGATAATCGCATCGGCCTATTTACATTAACTCATTTTGAGTATTCACAGTAGACTAAGTCACCCGGGCAAAAAACGAAAACCGGACCAGCCCCTCCAATAACATTGTCAGTTTCACAACCTCTGTTTCCGTTCTGTCTTTCCCGTCAAAATGTATCGCCTATATTAGCCTGAGCTTCTTCCCTATTAAACCAAGAGAGGTTTATTACACTAAGTACTTATTATTAATAGTCGCTGTCTATGCACGGTATGCAGAAAATCTAAAAAGCCACACTGTTTAAACTATACATTCAAACTCGTTTTCCTTCAGAATATATACAACCTTCAAGCGTGATGCAGTTGTGTGACGGCTAGCTGACTGTAATAATGCAGCGGTCCTAATACGCCACCTACCGCAGAATCTGAGAAATACAGGAGACAAGGACTTATAATGCGGGATGGCAAAGTATTTGTTGGTTCGTTCAAGTTTATTTCACTCCTATTTAACATCCTGACATTCCTATTTACAAAAAAATGACTATTGAATTACTACATTATATTCTATTCCATTTTAAACCTCACTAATACAATGTTAAAACATCTTCCATGGAGCAAAATAGGTAGAACTGTTAGATGTACTGATAAAATAACTGTTAATACTTTGTATTTACATACCAAAACACAAACACCGACTTCGTGGGCTGCTAGGTAGTTTAAGCTGTTAATATTTACATTTCAGAGTGCTCCAAACAGCATGCCAAATACCCTACTGGGTTTCTGCTGAAAATCATATTGACAAAAACACACCAAGATTAGAGGACCACTTCTTACATTTACATGTATTCATTTAGCAGACGCTTTTATCCAAAGTGACTTCCAAGAGAGAGCTTTACAAAAGTGCATAGGTCTTCTTTTGTCTTCATCCACCACACAGCTCTCTCTAGAGACAATCATTACGCCCTCCCAAATCATCCTCTAGCACTGACAATTAGTGAGTTTGTGTACCAGAACTGGTTAAAGCTTTTGAGAATGTGCCGGAATCATGTCATTGTGACATCGTCACAGACATGCTGTTCCTCTGGATGTTCCGCAGAGCTGCTTGTCGTGACCTCTGACCCCTGAGCCTGCTCCGAGGTCGTGGGCTCTGAGGTGACCTCTGACCTCTCCTCCGGGCTCGGTTCTGTGACCTCTTCCTGGGTCGAGGGTCGAGGCTGGGTGAGGAGAGAGTATACCTGGAGTACGTATATACACACACACACACATCACCTCTAGCTCCTACTGTAATTCACCTCGTAAACACAATTCATGATTACACGAGTACCCAAACAACACAGTTTAACTGACCAAAGGTGTGGCCTGGTCAAGGATGTAATTTCGACATACTAGAACAAATTTTAGACCTACTGTAAAAAATGAATGTTATGTCTTTTTTTTTTTTCGCAGTCACTGTTATCCACAGTGACATCACTGCCCTGTAGTATCTCTATCTATACATTATCACTGTCTTAGAGTATATAACATCTATATCTATAAACCATCATTGTCCATCTACAGTTTATATACATATACGTCCCATCACGGTGCAATACAGGCCGTGATGCTGTTGGACCTACCCGCTCTGGGTGAGCCGGTGGCGGGCTGGGGGGCTCCGGGGGGCCTGAGGGGTCTGGGGTCCGGGCCCTGGAGGTGCCCTGGTAGGACCTCCACAGCCTGCCGTACAGAAGGTCCAGCTTAATCTTGGCATAGAGCTTGGAGGGGTCAAACCCTCGGGGCTGGGGGGGCGCTGGGGGGAGGGGAGGGCAGGGATGGGACCCAGGGGCAGACTCCACTAGGATGTCCTGAAGGAGGAGGAGGAGGGGAGAGACAGGGAGGAAAGGGGAGATGGAGAGAGGAGGGAGGAAGGAGGGATGGGGGAGGAGAGAGAAGACATGACTGTGTGAAATGTGATGTCTCAAAATATCTTAATAGTTTTTAAATGAGTCACACACTCAATCTGTTACTGTTTATGACTTGAAACACCTTGTGTGGGAATGTGTGTGTGTGTACATATGTCTGTATGCATGCACGTGTGTGTGTGTACATATGTCTGTATGCATGCACGTGTGTGTGTGTACATATGTCTGTATGCATGCACGTGTGTATGTGCATGCCTGTTTGTGTTTGTGCATATAGATCAATTATTATTATTATTTTTATACCTGTGTGGGTGTGCGTGCGTGCGTGTGTGTGAGCGTGAGAACAAGGACACAGAGATGGCCAGGCAGCTAAAACCACAGGACACTGCCAGTAGAACAACAGGAAGCCAGATATAACCGGCTCTGAGTGGTTGCCATGACATCAGGTCAGTCTAAGAAACTGTGGTCTACTACGGTGGTACTGACATTTTGCAGGTTGTCACTTACCCTTTTTGCATTCCACAGTTCACACACACACACACTCACACACACAGACACAAGCATACAGTACCCACGCACACGTGCATGAACAAACACACCCACACACACACACAAACGCACACATGCAAAGACACCCAGAGACATACACACATTTTACCTCAGATTGTGCATGCAGGTCACTTAAACATGTGTGCACCTCAAACACTCTCCTTCTGGAACAAAGGAGACAGGAAGTTACACGGGTGAAAGACTTGGTTGTTACATGACGGTTGAAGATGTTCACGCCAGTGCTACTCAGAGGGAGAGACCCAGACATGCGTAAGGCAGAAGATAAAAACGGAAAGAGAGAAAAAAGATGAACAAAGAGAGAGAAGAAATACATTAAACAAAAGGGGTGGTGAGATAAAGACAGAGACAGACAGAGACAGACAGAGACAGACAGAGACAGACAGAGACAGACAGAGACAGACAGAGACAGAGAGAGACACAGACAGAGAGACAGAAGAGAGACAGACAGACAGACAGAGACAGACACAGACAGAGAGAGACACAGACAGAGAGAGACACAGACAGAGAGAGACACAGACAGAGAGAGACACAGACAGAGAGAGACAGAGACAGACAGAGACAGACAGAGACAGACAGAGACAGACAGAGACAGACAGAGACAGACAGAGACAGACAGACAGATACCTTCTACAGCAGTGTCTATAGCAGTTCTTGCAGAGTAAGTATATGGACGTGATGATAGACAGGAAACAAAGCAGAGCTCCTCCAATCAGCAGGGCCCATCGCTCCACTTCTCTGATCTGTACTTCCTCAGAAAGATCCCCCTCCTGAGCGGCAGCTGGACACACACACACATATACACACAGAGTGTGTGTATCCGTTTCTATCCCAGTGGGGCCTGACCATTCACTTAATGTCCATTCAAAATGGTGTTATCTTGTGGTCCCCACAAGGGTAGTTTAACGAGACCAAACACACACACACACACATAGTGAAGACAAACACATGAACACACACAGACTCCCCCACCTACCCATAGCACTTGTGTCCACGCAGCCCTGCAACACCCCCACTGGGAAGGCGTTGAAGACGCAACACACCCCCCCCTCCTCCTCCTCTACAGCGCCCCCCAGCAGGCGGAGGGTGGAGCTGCGGTCCTCCACGCTGCCTTTGACCCCCACCCTGTCTTCGTACTCTGGGGGGATGTAGGCTCCATGGACCGGGTGGAACACACCCAGGCTGGACTGGTTGGACGGCCCACGGTTCAAAACCCAGTTGACCTGGGTCAGCGTGGTGTTGGGGTCTCCTCGCAGGCAGCAGGTCACCTCCAGGACTCCCCGCTCCCGCCTGTAGGACACCTGAACATCGCAGGAAGCCAGGCCTGGCCAGGTGGGCAGGGGAAACAGGACGTGTCATTAGAGGTGAGGAGGGATGGTTTTGTGTGAAACAGTGGTCTTCAACCTTGATCCTTAAGAACAGGATAAAAGCGTCCGCTAAATTAATACGTTGACATTACATTGACTCTTTCCCCACGACAGTGGTTCTCAATTGTTCTAGACTGTTCTAGAACAGGGTTCTCAATCCTGCCTGACATGTTTTAGAACAGGGTTCTCAATCCTGCCTGACATGTTCTAGATGTTTCCACGACCTGTTCATTTGAATCAGGTGTGTTGGAACAGGGTAACATCTAGAACATGCGGGACAGCGGGCCCTGAGGACCCGGATTAAAGACCACTGGTGGAAAATTTCTGTTTTAGTTCGCTTTTGGCAGGACTTAGAGTAGCTTATTGTTATGGATGTGTATATGTTTGTAGACATGCATATGCATGTGTGTATATATCTTCATATGCAGATATATACACACAAAAAGCTGTGTTTGTACACAGATGCACAAACACTGGCTCGCAAATACACTGAAAAGAACTGCAGTGTCTCGTTAGTCACTAGCAGGCATTGTTCAAAACTCAAGTCACATTGTCAAAACGCTTCATAGTCAGCGAAACAGAAGTGGATAAAACTGACTGTCATTTCTTTCCCGCAAAATGCATTCACTTCCTACATTCTCCGCCAAAATGTACGCTATGTTGGTAATGCAGACCGTGTAGAGTTTTGAAAAAGTGGCTTCAATACTGACCAATGCATGTAAGCAACTGAAAAACCGTAAAGGTTTTTAAACATAACCGCACGTCCACACAGGCACATGCACCGCGTGCAACGCGATCCACACAGCCTCAACACCTGGCCGCCTCAAACCCGGCCAAGCATTGGCTTCCCCCGGGGAGCGTGCAGCTGTCCACGGTGTCGGTTTTCCACGGCTTATGTTTGAGATGGTTCTTTACGAACCGTGTGATGAGATTCGGCACGGCTACACGGAGAGATTCCGACTTATGAAGCCTTCGTCTGGAGGAAAGAGGCCTAGCTTATGTAAAAAGAGAAAACACTTGGAGGCCGTAAATGCTGACAACTTCTGTACTGAATAAAACAACTTAATCTCATGACAGACTCAGATAACTTTAGAAAGAACAGTACAGGATTTCCAAACACCACACAAATGTAAAGCTGCTATGCCACAGGTTCTGTTCGGCATTTTGAATCTTTCGCCGCGGCCGGAAATTCAATGGTTGAGGCCCTGCATTGTGATGTGATTCTTGAGTCTGTTTCATCCTACTTGCCTATGGGGTGTAAAAGCAACTGTTTTATCATTCAGGTGCTTACCGCTGGGCCACTGGAGTCATTATGAAGGTATGTCTTTGTGTTTACATTCACATTTAAGGTTTCACTAGCGATTCAGTTCATTTCCTAGATTGTGTTGTTCTAGTTTCTAATTGTTCCATAAGGATTATCCACATTTCTCACTGTGCCGCTTGTCACAGGTGAGGGATGAGGAACCTGCAGAGTAGCCTACCTGCTAGGCTACTACATGGATACAAGTGTCTAATAAATAAATGAAACAAGTAGGCCCATACGCCTGAACTAAAACATGTGTCCTGGCGTTTAGTAATAGCCTGTTTTCTAGTTTCAGCATGTATATTAGTTCTAGATGTATATTAGTTCTATGTGTATCTAGTCAGAAAGATCAAGTCAAGAGTGACAGATTCAGAAATGTGAATGCTCTTTTTTCATTTTTTTTTGTCTTCGAAAACAAGCTTTTAACGACCTTGACTGAAAAACAGAAACGACCTTGGCTAGTTGGTTGTCAGTGTGAGCCGCGTGCAGGTCTGTGAGGCCCACCTGTGACGGTGCAGAGCAGGATGAACCGGGAGAGCACCGGGCCTCGTCTCATCCCTGTCGTCGGTCCGCTGGAGGTCTGCTTTGTCATCCAGCTGCTTCTTCTGCGTCCCTTTTTGTTTCGCCTACGTTTGAAGAATTTTAGGAGTGTTTTTAATGTATTTGTTATAGTTGTTCCAGTTTTTTTGGTTTGTTTTACTTTTCGATTTTTGTTCTGAGTTTCGGGCGTCTTGTTTCGACTCTGAACTACGTTGCCGTGACGCTTCGTTTCGGAAAGGTCTGTTTCCTGCTTGTCTCGGTTCGCGAGCTTGTCTCAGCTTCCTGCTTTTTGAGAAAAAGAATGTACCACCAAAAAGATGTAAATGCAGAAACTGTACAGTCCCCCCTCTCTCTTTCCAAACGTGTTCTCGCTCTCAATATATCTCTCTCTACCTCTCTCACTATCTCTGTGTCTTTATCTCAATGTCTCTCTCCCACATCTCTATCTTTCAATCAGGTGGCCGTTAGCTGAGTTCAAAAATATGCACATCTCACCAGAATCTCATTTAACTACGCGTGGGTTCAGGGACTTTTATTTTCCGCTGTACCTAAACCAGAAAACCACACGCACACACACACACACACACGCACACGCACACACACACACACACACACACACACACACACACACACACACACACACACTGACGCAACTAATCTGACGTTCTTTTGAAAAATGTGTTTTTTATGTGAGGTTATTCTGCTACCTGTGACAGTGTGGGAAGTGGGGTGAAGATCCATCACTAAGACGAGCTGAGACAACGAAACAACAGCATATCTGTTTCTGTTAGGCTACTTTAGATTTGGCTGACTGGATGTGGTATGAATTACAGACTGGGGGATGGGGAGGGATGGAGGGCAGAGGGGTGGGGAGGGGGGGGAGGGGGGCTCGAAATAGTTATTTGGAGTTCAATGACAGCTGTTTGGGGCCTTGGAATGGGAAGCCATGCAAGCTGTTCTCTCTCTCTCTTTTCTGTCTTTCTCTCTGTCTCTCTGTCTCTCTCTCTCTATCTCTCTCTCTCTCTCTCTCTCTCTCTCTCTCTCTCTCTCTCTCTCTCTCTCTCTCTCTCTCTCTCTCTCTCTCTCTCTCCCTCTCCCTCTATCTACTCCCTTTCTCTCTCTCGTCCACACACACACTTTAAAGATTAATCACCCCTGAAACGCATGCTCAGACCGGAGGTGAGAGGGTGCACTTCACGTTTTAGCCACCAGGGGTCAGATGCACGTCTCAGCTGCCTTCATCGCAGCAGGATGCGTTCGTATCCAAGTATTTATAACCTCTCTGCAAGCTGGAGGGGAGGGAGACGGATGGACGGAAGAAAAGATGGATGCATGAGGTGTGGATGGATGAGGGGTGGATGGATGGATGGATGAGGGGTGGAAGGAGCCTGCAAAAAACACTTGATCACTCCTGTGACGTATTCTTTGGCCTTCAACACACACACACACACACGCGCGCGCTACACTGAGGTGGAGGTGAACACAGTTGCAGTGTTGTGATAGATGAACTTGTCACCCAGGGTTCATTACTGAAGGCTTCTGGGTAATGCTTCCGTCCCTCAAGGTCAAAGCAGCCAACTGGGGCCAGATTGTCATGGTTACATAACAAAAGGGTTGGAATGTTGAGATTACTGTTGGAGGTGGTGGAATCTGTGACAGGGAATGTACATGTGTGTGTGTGTGAGAGTTTGTGTGTGTGTTTGTGGTCACATGGAGTAAGGTGGTTATTTCAAACTAAAAGTTTGAAATGACCCGAGTCTTGGGGGATTCCCCCTAAAATGTAATCATAAAAAACGGTTTTGATACACTGGACTAGATTTTGTTATACATATACAGTATATATATATTAAAGGGGTCCTTATAGACTGATTGAGTCTTGGACCCCCCCCCCCCACATAATTTTGAACCCTGCGTGTACTAACAAGGACTCCTCTCTCGCTCTTTTTCTCTCATCTGCCCCTCTTTCCTATTCCATCTCCTTCCCATCCCACACGTACTGAACCAACACAGAGGACAAAAACTTAAAATACGATTTTTAATTTCCTTTCCAATGAGTACAGTCCCTCCCTCCTGCAGGGTCTTTAACCCTTTGACCCCCCCCTCCCCCCCCCCCCTCCCTTCTCCTTTGAGGGAGCTCTTAATTTATGCCCATTGACCATCTCTCCTCCCTTCACCATTTATTTCTCTCGCTCTCTCTCTCTCTCTCTCTCTCTCTCTCTCTCTCTCTCTCTCTCTCTCTCTCTCTCTCTCTCTCCCTCCACACACTTACACAGGCACACACGTACACATCCACACACACACACACATCCATACACACCTCCACACACACACACACTTACACAGACACACACATCTACACCGTCTCTCCTCTCTCCCATCCTTTTCATCTCCTTTCCTCCATCATCCCTCTCTCCTCTCCTCCATCATCCCTCTCTCCTCTCCTCCATCATCCCTGTCTCCTCTCCTTCTTCTCTCTGAGCGTGCAGACTGGGACTGTTTGAAAAGCCTGCTGTTCTGAGAGGATTGCCTTGTCAACACAGAGCACTGCAGAGCTGTACAAACACACACACGGTTCCCACACACACAGACAGAAACACACATGCACCCACGCACAGGGCACACAGACATACAGACACCCCTACACACACTCTATACAGCAGCCCTCCTACACACACACACACACATGCTAGGCAGACACACACACCCATGCATAGGCACATGCATGCTGACTTACAGACTCCCATACACACACTGACACGTACCATACAGACCCCCCAACTCCCACACACACACAAAGGCACACACACATTACACAAACACACACACCAACACTATATAGACACGAGCACACACACACCCACACTAATTGACAGTCATGCACGTGTGCACACAAATACAGCTGAAATTGACAGCTCCACTATTTTGAACACAGATCTAAGTCATGCAACCGTTTTACTGCATGGGGGCTGTGGTATTACAGCAGGGTTGATGAAAACCATGTGTTGGCACAACATGAGCCTGTGTGTTGTGTTGCAGGAGCTGTGTGTGTGTGTGCGTGTGAGCGGGTTGTCTGTCTGTGTGTGTTTGTGCGTGTGGTGAGTGTGTCTGCGTGTGTGTGTGCTCGTTATATTTAGCTTGCCATCATCACAACACACTGACTCCTACCACTGCTCTGTCAGCTGCCAGGGTTCCACATCATCGCCATGGAGATATAGATAGCCACGCCAGCGACATGCGATTATGCCTCATTTCGAGAGTCCCCTGTTAAGTCTGTAAATGCTATTAACAGAACCACGGTTCTACTCATGTTCAGGTCCGTCAGGGGTTCTCCATCCATTGGAGATTTTCCGTGTAATTAGATCATTGCAGGTTTAAAAATAAATGAAAGTATATGTATAGTTCTGATGTATCCTCTACCTTGGATCCGTACTGTAGATCCTTTGTCCTCGTGTCTGGTTGGAAACACGTTAAGGTGTGGTACTCCTGTAGCTTACGTTGTTAGGGATTGTAATGTTATGGATGTAATTAGTTGATAAAGTGGCTTGCTTGGCATGTAATCTGTAGTTATTATTAGTAAAGGTAGAGCAAAGGGCTGGTGGATGATGATGCTTATGTGGAACCAACAGCACTCTCTCTCTCTCTGTCTCTCTCTCTCTCTCTCTCTCCCTCACTGCTGTCTATCTCTCTCTCTCCTTCACTCCCCCTCTCTCTCCTCTTTATCCCAGTCTTGTTTTATCTTCTCTGTCATACCCTCCTTCAAGCTGCTCTCCACAATGAAGGAGTGTGTGTGTGTGTGTGTGAGAGAGAAAGAGAGCTTGTGTTTGTGCATGTGTATGAGACAGATCTTCTGTGTGAGAAAATGAGTGTGTGAGAGAGGGCGAGAGAGGGAATGTGAAAAAGAGAGTATCTGTGTGTGTGAGAGAGAAGGAGAGCTTGTGTGTATGCGTGTGTGTGTGTGAGTGAGTGAAAGATAGTAAATGTGTGTGTGTGAAAAAGAGTGTGTGTGTGTTTGTGTGTGTGTAAGAAAGAGAGCTTGTATGCGTGTGTGAGAAAGAGAGAGGGAGAAGGAAGATGAAATAGAGAGTCTCTGTGTGTGTGAGAAAGACAGCTTGTCTGTGTGTGTGTGTCTGTGTTTGTGTGTGAGTGTGAGGTAACGCAAGTTCATCATCTCTTACATAAGCTTCACATCCTATAGTCTCCCTCCGTCCCCCCTTGTCTTGGGTTCATCTAGTCATCGTCCTCCTTTCCCCTCTCTGCTTCTCCCCTCTGATGGGCTGACATGTGCTTGGCATGGCATGGCATGGCTAGGGGCGAGGAGAAAGCCTACCAGCTGAGGGGATGGGGCCAGAGTGGCTCATGCACACACACACTGCAGGACACACACACACTAACACACACACACTTTAGGACACACACACACTAACACACACCCACACTGCAGGATACACACACACTAACACACCCACACACTGCAGGACACACACACACTAGCACACACACACTAGCATACACACACAAACTAGCGCACACACACTGTAGGACACAAGCTAGCATACACACATACACACACTAGCACACGTACACACACCCGCACGCTAACACAAACACAACCTAAATCACACATGCTGCGCACACACTCTCAAACCACACATGCACTGACACACACGTACGCACACGCAAGCCAGCTCACACACAAATTCCCGCACGCACACACTCTCAAACCGCCACACACACACACACTCTCCACCACAACCACGCACACACACAACCTTCCAATCAGCATTCCGCCCCTCCCCCCACAGCAGAATGGGAAGAGAGGAGGAGGAGGAGGAGGAAGTGAGAGGGGGCAGGGAGGGCGGAGGGGGGGGGGTGAGAGAGGAAAATTCCACTGGGATATTGTTTGGTCCAGTGGTATTATCCAACCTTGGGGTGTCAGTGGGAAGAGGTGGCAGGAAAGAGAGACTGTGTGCTTGCTCCAGGAATCCAGGGCGTTCGAAGTCATGTGACATGTTACTCATTCTGTGTGTGTGTGTGTATTTGTGACCGGCAGTGATGTATTTGTTTGTGACCATGTGGGTATTTGTACCCTTAACGGTAAGGTTTTTTATTAGGTTGTCAGTTTTTGCGTGTGTGTGTGTATGTGTGTACATACATCCGCATAATTCAAGAAAAGTCAGTTCTCGCCCTTCAGCTTCTAATGTAAAGAATTAGATTACATGTTTGAAGATTAGAATCTTATCATGACATCATGATTCTTGTAGAACTAAAACTCCATTCCTATTATGACATCATGATTCTTGTAGAACTAAAACTCTATTCCTATTATGACATTATGATTCTTGTCGAACGAGATATTTACAGAACTAAAGCATGGGTTACTATTATGAGTGATTCTCATTGTGGATCGCTCCTCCAGGTTGTCAAGTATGTGGCATGAGAAGAATCTGTCTAGTGCCTAAATACGTTTCTGCTTAGCAGGATGCAAGGCCAGGGTTATTTCTGGGGCAGCAAGGATAATTCACAGCTCTCCAGAACTGCGGTGTGCTCAGTTAACCAGACAGATTCTCGGTCATTCAGACTGGGAAAGAAACAGTCACAATGTCAAGAAACGAGTTAGACCTAAACCCACTCGACATTTAGGCTTAGTAGCCATTTTGGATCCCAGTTTTGGTTGGTGCAAAGCAGCAGAACACATTTATGCAGAGAGATGAATAGTTTAGACCCTCCCTGAAAACCTAACAACACTAACAAACTTTAATTCCTTCCTACTAATGGCTTGATAAAATATAGACTTAAAAAAAGGTTAAATTAATGAATGGTGCATTAATAATAATAATACAAAATTGTATTTGTAATATGCCTTTAAGGATGTTGAATGAATGGAAGGAAGTCAAACTATTCTGCCCGGATTCCGCTGATCCATTTACGTCATAAAGAACCGTGTTACCAAGTCTCTCCAGAACACCATCTCCCCTCACCCTCCTAACCGTGTGAGTAGCTAACCGTGTGGTTCTGGTGACAGACCAGATGTGGTCGTGTCCTCGCGGCCCTGCCTCTGTCTCAACCAGCCAGGATACCATCATCTGGAACGACAGTTGCTAACAACAGACCAGAAGATGGATGCAGGTTTCGAGGCGGACAGAAGGGACCAAGAGGCCATCGAAACAACGTTCACCAACAACCAGTAGTGCAGGGCAGGGTTAGCGTTAGCATCTAGGGTGAGGAGAAATGTTTGTCCCCATGGGTGATCCAACCTCGGTTTAGAAACATGCCATTTCCATTGTAAAAAAACCCCCAAACCCTTCGAGCCCTTCTTCAACATCCAGCCCCCCTTCTCTCTCTCCCAGCTGGTTCCCTCCTCCCTCCCTCCTCCCTCCCTTCATCCCATCCCCCCTTAAGACATAAAAGTGAGCACTCTATAAATCCCTTGGTGACAGTTAAAGAATCCTCGGGATAAAGGGTTCTATACAGAACCTCAAGGTTTCGGATTCTTCACATCCTTCTGGAACCCTCGGGGGTTCTTTTTGACCTCAAAGGAGGTCTTCCGTTGCCATGAACACTTCCGTACGCATGCAGCAGAGCCTGTTAGCTCATGGCAATAGGTGCTTGAATGAAGGAGATCATTTAAACTTGAAGGTTTAATTTCACACCCCCCCCCCCTCACCACCCTTTTCTCCTGAACCAGGGTTCAATTCCAATGCCCGGGGGTGAGAGGGGTGAGGGATGGGCCTGTCCCCAGTGAGAGGGACTCCTTTTAGGGCATTAACTCGAGAACAGGTGGGGGGCAGTTGGACTTAAAAGACCCAGTCTGACTCCGCAATATCGTAGGTCAGAAATGGCTGCCATTTGTTGTCGACATTTCGGTCCTTTTCTATTTCCGTTTTGCCGTTAAATCGTCACGACGACCCCTTTCATCCTCTTTGAGTCTTTCCATACACTAACCAGCACTCAAAATCACATGGTGTTCGAATCTCGTTACAGTCACCATAGATATTCCACACAGTCTTATATATAACGTTGTGTTTAATGTCAGTTCATTAAAGTTTGACTGTTAAAAAGAACAGACTGGCTTTTAACCATAAATGGGCGTTTGAGTTGAATACAGTACAAACCAGGATTTCCCCCCTTATCTCTGGCTGGTTCATCAGCAGTGTTGGAGAGGATAAGTGTAGAACAGGGACATGCTAATGTCACTCTACTGTGTCTCTCTGACGATCACATCCATGTCTGTGTTTTTTAAATAAAGACAGGGAGGGGGGAAAATAGGGGGAAACAGAGCGAGAGAGAATGAGTGAGAGAGAGAATGAGAGAGATAGAATGAGAAAGATAAAGAATGAGTGAGTGAGAGAGAGAGAGAATGAGTGAGAGTTATTGAGTGAGTGAGAGAATGAGTGAGAGAGAGAATGAGTGAAAGAGAGAATGAGTGAAAGAGAAAATGAGTGAGAGAGAGAATGAGTGAAAGAGAGAATGAGTGAAAGAGAGAATGAGTGAAAGAGAGAATGAGTGAAAGAGAGAATGAGTGAGTAAGAGAATGAAAGTGAGAGACAGACACAGAAGGGAACGTGAGAGTAATGTACAAAGTCACATGACAGAGAGCAATCGTCAAGAGCGACACATGTTCCATTACCAGGTACTGAGATGGAAAAACACCAAACCACCTCCTGCGTGCTGGGCGGTGTGGGGTAGGGTTTCGTGATCTGCTCAGCTGTGCGTGTGTAATTCCTCACGACACACACCCTCTCCTCTGTCTCTTTCCCTTTCATTCTTTCGATTTCATTCTCACACACGCATGCACACATAAACACACTTTTCCTGGTATGCCATTACGGGGTGGGGGGGGGGGGATTAGGACGATTCTAAGGGCCCCTGGTCACAGCAGAACCCCGTACTCAGCTGTGTGATGTCGATTTTGGGGCCCCGAGTACAAATTAGCCAGGGGGCCCAGAAACCCTAGCGGCGCCCCCCCGTCTGTCAACACACGCTACTGACCTAGCTACATATCGTGGTGCTCCGTGATCAACCCAGCATTTCAGACTGGCATCAGACCCACCCAGTGGTAGGGGCAACGCCGCTAGGCAACGTCGCTGGGCAATGTCGCTAAGCGATGGCAAGTGAACAAATGGGAGGACATATAATGGTCATGTCATGGATGGTGTGATGAATCAGTGTGATGAACCAGTGTGATGAACCAGTGTGATGAACCAGTGTGATGAATCAGTGTGATGAATCAGTGTGATGAACCAGTGTGATGAACCAGTGTGATGAATCAGTGTGATGAATCAGTGTGATGAATCAGTGTGATGAACCAGTGTGATGAACCAGTGTGATGAATCCTAAGTCAACCACTGGAGTGTTTGAATGGATCTGGAAAAGTGTGGACAGACAAATGTTGTGATAGGTCAACGTGTGATGCCTGCTGGGTTTAGTTAAATCTACCTAATTTATCTATCTAATTTTCTGTATTTGCATAGCCATTTCTTGTATTTCCACATTCATTACCTGTATTTGCAAACCCATTTCCTGTATTTTAACATCCATTTCCTGTATTTCAACACCCATTTCCTGTATTTGCAAACCCATTTCCTGCCGTGCTTTACCTTTGCACACACATTCACCGTAAACCCAAAATGAGCTTGTGTGCAGTATGTGTCGGTCGTTGACATTTCTTTTGTGTTCATTGGTCGATAAAGTGTCAAGTCTGTTTTGTGTGCAGTGGTTCTGATTTGTATGTTTGACACTACATGTGTGTTCTGAGTCAGCCTGCTGTTCATGATGCGTGGACCAGTGTAAGAGTGACAACGTCACTCTCGTGTGTTAGTTTTGTTGTTTCCCCTCTGTAAAACACACACATCTCACCACCCCACGTTTATTTTAGCATTTTCTTTTCTTTTCTTAATTTTTTTTGTCCTTGTAAATGACGTAAAGTCTAACACAAAAGCGAGCTCTTGCTACGTCAAAGAGCAATCTAACAATCTAGCATGCATTTGTTGCAGTTGATTTTTTTTGTTTCAGAAAATACTAGTTTCTTTTCTTTCTTTTTTTACGACACCTAACAAACTAATAAAATCCAAACAGAGAAGTAAGAAATAAGGGATAAAAACATAAAATGGTAAATAAACAATCAACAAAGAATGTTCTTAAACTGCCAAGATCATCACAAGTCCGAAGTGGTCTCCAAACTAACATTTCGCATCTTAGTACTGAGTATTCTCAATCCTCATTTAACCACCATTTACTCCTAAAGCAAAAAGTACCACTACAATAACACATACACAATTAGCAGCTATACGACTTAAAATAGATTGCTTTTCATCAATCACAATGTAAGAATGATTTCACAATGTTCTACAAGTTACACACATGTTTGTCTATCTTTGAGGCTGCAGCTTTTTTTAGTCTTTTAAACAATGTCACAATAACTACTGTTGCATACACTTAACGATTTATATATTATGTCTGTTAAATGTTAAAAGGGTCCTTGGTTGTGCTACAGTATGTATCCAGTCTAGTAAGAAAGAAGAAGTATATAGATGTTACCACACAGGTACAAGAACTACAACAATGTTATATAAACGCAAGCAAAAAAAGGAAAAAACGTTATATAATACTACCCCTTGTAGCCAGCAGTTTAAGATTATACAGCCTTTTAAAAAAATTGTATCCCATGATGTAGTTTGTGGCTAGGTTTACACCGAAAATAGTTTTGTTTGAGTGTCTGTGTGAAAACACTTTTAATTCAAGTTCTCTCAACCTCTTCTGTGTCTCGTTGTCTGAACTCTGACCCAAATACATAATCAACTTCACTTTGCTTCCCACCACAAGTAACAACATATCTTAATTCACTTTTATACC
Organism: Hypomesus transpacificus; assembly: GCF_021917145.1. Lineage (NCBI taxonomy): Eukaryota > Metazoa > Chordata > Actinopteri > Osmeriformes > Osmeridae > Hypomesus > Hypomesus transpacificus. The sequence continues at coordinate 291,940 of NW_025813741.1, read as the reverse complement.
TTTTATATAAATGCAGATGCTCGATAACTTCTGCCAAAATTACCAAAAATACACATTGTATCTTAACACCAAAACTAACATTAATTGATAAAATAACTGGGTTAAGTGTTCACTTAACTATTGAGATTCACTTTGCTCAATGTAAACCTAGCCACATATTTCGACCCTCAGAGCCCCTTCATCATCATCATCATCACCTTCATCATCATCATCACTCCACAACAACATTCACACGTTTTGCATTCAAAAAACTCATACAATACACCTCTCATGGATTAAGGTTTTTTAGAAAATTATTGTATTTAAAATAGTTTTGCATCTCTCTCACAATTACTTTTTTGTTTTCTCTCTTCAGAAAACGGAATAATAATAATAATAAATAAAAATAACAACTGTATTTTGTTTTCTTCAATTCCGCTTTTCAAATCAATCGCTTGAGAATAAGCGTGCAAAAGTTAGGTATATATATATATATATGTACAGTTTATACTGTAAATATAAAACATGAAAAATAATAAAAAATAAAAATAAAAAAACATATTTCAGAAAAACAAAATGCCTTTGAATAGCATTAAAACTGTAGTCAACCCCTGGACAGACCAACAGCTGACCATTCACTAATAAGTCTCACGTACATTATTATTTTTATAACTCTTTGACTATGAACCTTGGTTAAGATGCGCCTCTAATTCAAACCCAGTGACCAGGAACATACCAGGAACATATGCAGTTGCAGTATTTTCAAGTGGTCATCTGAGAAAGCAGTGGAGATGAACTGTAACCCGTTTTAACACAGGCCAACTTCTAGGTGAGATGTAAGCTTCTACACACAGCAAGAACAGATTTACCGTGAGACTAAGGTTGTGAAACATGCCAGCTGCAGGTAGGTCAAACACGATGGAGACATGTGATAACCCTCGTGACCTTTGACCCCTTCCGGGCTCCTCAAACTGTTTGACCGCTTGGTTTGGGTATGTGAAACCAGGAAGTGTTTCAGGTCTGGGAGAGTCACCTGACCCACATCTGAGATTTACAACAAACAGAGTCAGACATTGGTCATTTAGTTGGACCCTTAGCGAAATAGTTGGCAACAGGTGTGAATATTTTTTTTACATTGAACATTGAAATTCTGAAAAGCAAATGACCATGGCTTTGAAACAAGCCTATTTGTGAATACATTTTTACAAGGCTTTTTTTTTTCAGATTAAACTTGAATTCACTACGAAAAAAAAAGGAGATTTATTTTACGAATCTCATTTAGGCACAGCAGTTATTGCCATCATTCAATTTCCGTTAAATTTCCGTGATAAATTTAGAGGGAATTTGAGTTTTTATTGTTGGATAAGGTCATACAGTGACGCCGTCTTAAAATGACCTCATACAATACCACCTTAGGCCATGACACCTTCTTTTCAATATGTTAAACTTGTTATAACTGTGTAATAGCTGTGCTAACTGTTATATAGTGGTGTTACGACTCTAGGGGTAGGGTGGCGTACAGTATATCAAACACTGTTGAGTCTTTGGCAGGACTGTCTGCGACTAGAAATTTGACCCGAAACATCAACCTGTTTGGGGCGGTGGCCACCTTTTGAGGCGGTTGTATCGACATGGCTACTGTCGTCTTTGTTTACATCTTCTGATGTGTGAAGCTTTTACGAATTGTAACTGTTTGAATTTGAATTGTAAAAAGTGATAGTAAGTATAAAGCAGTTAAAGAGTTTTCCCCTGAGGAATGACAGTTGACAGTTTGGACCATTTGATCAGGAAGCTCAGAAAACTGAATGACCATGTCTGGTGTTACACACAATTCCCTCCACCATTATCAGGTGGGAGTGTTACAGAACAAAGGTCCTCCCACCATTTTTTAAAACATTTATCCCCAAGGCAACGGGGGTTCTTGGAGACGCAACCGGAGACTGAGTATTCGGCCTTTGTAGTAGATTTCACCTGCTAAAGTGCGGATAGCAACTACTTTTTTAGAGCGTTCAAACGTTTACAAAACTACAATGTTCTTGGTGTTCCTTCCTGTTAGATGGAGCCATCAAATGTTTATCTCTCTCTCTTTATATTTATATATATATCTACTGTATGTATAAGATACATAGATGGATGGTAAGACTACATAATAATACAAATGCAGGGCTGTGCTGCTCAGGGATTGGTCGGTGAACACGACACGATGCTTGCACACACAGAGGCTATATGTACACAGGTCCAGTTGCGATTTACTCCCTTCACCCCAGGTTCCCCTGGCAACCACAAGGATGACACGTTTAAGCACAACAACAGTCAAGTTGCATACAGTTCATCGAGGCATCGAAATGACAGTTGTATGTATATGGCCAAGCGCATTGCATTGTGGGATACCACATTGGCTTCGTTCAGAAGAGATTCCTCCACAGAAGGATATTAAGAAGAAAAGGCTTGGTTTGGAGTTTAGGCTCATAGAGCATAAATTGGGGTTAACATTGGTCAGCATTTTCTTTCTTTTATAACTGTAGAGATCTAAGCAAATTACTTCATTTACACCCACATTTGCCAATCAGTTGAGCTTTGGTTGTGCTTTTCTGCTCAGTTCCTTAATTCCCCGGTCCATGACCATTAAAAATCTGAATTACCCAATCGGCTTTGTTTAAGATTTGAAAACCGACAGATTTAAGACATATTTGTGGGTCTGAACAAAATAACTACAATGGATTCAGGGAGAAAGAGAACAAAAGAAAACGAATAAAAGAGAACCACATCCCAGGTATGAATGATGCATTATGGGAAAGTGTGTGCATGTGGGTGTGTGTGCTTGTTGAGGGAAAGAAACTTCCTAGCCACTTGAGCCCTAGTTCAACCTCTCAAACTGTACTGACACCCTGTCCACTGGAGATATCATTGCTCATTAGATTGACAACTACACCCTCTGCATTATTCAGCACCTGTCACACAAAACTATACCTCCTCATCGGCCAGATATATCCACCACATAACCCTACAGTAGATGTACCAGCATAACTACACGTGAGATGCATCTGGAACTATCCAACAAACCTTTCTTTCTCTTACTGTCTCCTGTCCATACCATCCCCCCAGGACTGAACCCTACCACCCCCTGACCCCCCCTCCCACACATACCCTTCAGCAGGGTTTCCATTCAAAGTCTACAGTGACAATTGGAGATCATGTGGTTGGTATGGGAACTCTTGCCCCATTTGGCTTGAATGCGGAGTGCAACAAGACACTGTCACGAGTGTGTGTGTGATGCATGTGTGTGTGTGTGTGTGTGTGTGTCTGTATGCATGTATGAATGTGTGTGAGTACATATGTGCATAAATGTGTATATGTATGCAGGTATGAGTGCATTTGTGTATATGTGTGTGTGTGCCTGAATGTGTTTGTGTGTGTATCCATGTGTCCAAATGTGTGTGTGTCCCCCATGTGTGTGTGTGTGTGTGCATGTGTGTGTGTGTGTGTGTGTGACCCTGTCACCCACCCGGCTCCTCTTTCACTAGACCAGGGTGAATCTTGAAACTGACCGCACCAATGTCACTGGGGTATAAGCCAACGGGAGATACGTGTGTGTTTGTGTGTGTGTGTGTGTTTGTATACTGTATGAGTGTGTGTGCATGAACAGTAAGCGATTGCATAACTGAGTGCGTAGTGAGTGTATCTGGGGTTGTGTATGTGTGTGTGTCTATCTGTCTTACCCTAATCCTACTGGCCATGGACTGTAACTCTATAATGTAGCAGTGCATAAATTGTCAATGCTATGTGGTTCTAACATCCCCACAGTGAGTGTGTAGTGGGTGCATGTGTGTGTGTGTGTGTGTGTGTGTGTGTGTGTCCATGTATGTATGTATGTGTGTGTGTGTGTGTGTGTTTGTCACATCTCCATTGAGGATCTAGACAAAAGACTCAGTTTGTTTGAGGACACACTGCCTGGGACGAGAGCAGAATATTAACCCAAATGTCAAACACGGTCCAAAACGTAAATGTCAATTTTTTACTCTTTTCCCCTTGCTGAATTACAGCAAAGTTAGATTCGAGGCATTCGCATGCTCCCTAGAAAACACAAAGCCTGGGCCAACCGACAACTACAGAACGGATACAAATACACACATAAAGCACTGGAATCTATTTCTACCTCTCTCCCTCCTCCTACTCTCTCTCTCCCTCAGCCTCTCTCCCGCTTTGTCTTTTCCTCTCTCTCTCTCTCCCTCACCCTCTCTCTCTCTCTACCTCTCTCCCTCCTCCTACTCTCTCTCTCCCTCAGCCTCTCTCCCGCTTTGTCTTTTCCTCTCTCTCTCTCTCCCTCACCCCTCTCTCTCTCTCTCCCTCACCCTTTCTCTCTCTCTCTCCCTCTCTCTCTCTCTCCCTCTCTCTCTCTCTCTCTCTCTCTCTCTCTCCCTCACCCCTCTCTCTCTCTCTCCCTCTCTCTCTCTCTCCCTCACCCTCTCTCTCTCTCCCTCTCTCTCTCCCTCACCCTCTCTCTCTCTCTCCCTCTCTCTCTCCCTCACCCTCTCTCTCCCCCTCACCTTCTCTCAATCACCCTGTCTCCCTCTCTCTCTCCCTGACTCTCTCTCTCTTCCTGACTCTCTCTCTCTCTCCGTCCTGCACTTTGGCACACCTTCAAACATACTGGGAGCAGCATCGAAGAAAAAAAAGAAAGGTAGACAAGGGAGATATTATCCTTCCGGAGTGTGACGTTCCCGACACAAACAACAGAGCCGCGTGTGTCTTAAGATCCCCCCAAATGTGACCCCCCCCCGTACAAAAACTTTACACAATCGTTTTTGGGTTGTTTGTACGCAGCGGCCTCGATGAAGCGTCGTTCCAAGTGAACACGCCAGGTGGCTGAGCGGTTAGGGAATCGGGCTAGTAATCAGAAGGTTGCCGGTTCGATTCCTGGTGTGCATAATGACGGTGTGTCCTTGGGCAAGGCACTTCACCCTACTTTCCTCGGGGGGAATGTCCCTGCACTTCCTGTAAGTCGTTCTGGATAAGAGCGTTTGCTTAATGACTAAATGTAAATGTTACAGGTGGACGTTCTGACAGCAGTCGGTTAGAACGGCTATCTGATCACCACTCCAGGCTCGCCCCTTGTCCCTGCTCTGGTCCTCGCTTTCCTGTCCTCGTCATCTTCCAGTCTGGCGCCCTACCCACAATCCCTTGCAATAGACACTCCGGTCGACCCCTAATTATTAAAGTGGTAACGGTGACACTGACTCCTGTTACCGGACGACACCTCTCACTCATACACTTGGGTGGATATACACACACACTCATCTCTGGTTTCTCCACTCCAGGACTATCCCCCACCCTGTCTTTCTCCTCCATGTCATCCATCAACCCCTCCCCTTCTCTTTGTCTCTGTGCCAAGTGAAGAAAGTAGAGGGCTACTTTGTAAATGAGGGAGGTTTCACTTTCCGTACTCTGACCGTCCTGAGAACTGCTTGGTACTTCAATACTCCGCTCAACACTCCGTTTAGAACTCCGAAACTCTCTTCAACACTCCACCAAGTAATACTCCGCTCAACACTCCGTTTAGAACTCCGAAACTCTCTTCAACACTCCACCAAGTAATACTCCCCTCAACACTCCGTTTAGAACTCCAAAACTCTCTTCAACACTCCACCAAGTAATACTCCCCTCAACACTCCACAAACACGAGGTCGGGCCGTTCGGAGATATGTATGCTATGTGGAACAGAACTATTTTTTTTAGGCTTGCACTGCAGCCACTGCGCCTGACCAGAAAAACATTGTTCAGCCGTGTTTCGACTTTGAGAGAGATCGTCCAGTTGTTGCCACAACCCCTTTGTACATCCTGCCAGCTAAACGCTAGCTAGTGGTGCTCTTATCTGAGTTCGTCATGACAACAGAGGCTGTTAATATAGTCACTCTAAATCCAGTTTCAGCTAAAAATAAGCATCAGTGATGACATGTCGAGAGAGGGTATGTTTTGAGTGTGAATTTCTGTATGATGTTAAAATCAAAGTGATTTTCATTGAGTTAAAAGGGAGTGGATGAAAGAAACAAATTATAAAAACAAATCAAAACATCTGACATAATCTAAAATGTGCACAATTATAAAACATAAAAAAGCACAGTCTTTTGGAACGCATCCTCTCACCAACCACTTATCAGTTGCTTAAGATGTTTTGAACAACAGTTCAGTTGTGTAATCAAACAAATTTGGGATCAGATTATATCAAAGTTTAGGATTTGATATTATTACCAATCTGAGTAGGTGAGGGGCTGTGGGAGGAGGGATACAATCCGGAATGTTGGCAACTGTATCAGGTGGGAGGTGATTGACAAAGGAAGTGGAGGCGATTAACACAGGAAGTGACATTCGTTACACAATACATGTATTCTCATTCACCGCCCAAATACTTCCAATCCATAACCTTGAGCAACCTTGCCTCCCTCTCTCCCTCCCCTGTTTATCTTGCCCACCAATTAGTGCTCTGGTTGCAAAGCCTAATCTAAGCCCCAGACAATACAGAAACACCATTGTTATAACCCTGTGGGAGAGACACATCGAAGAGTTGCGAACTGTAAGGTGACATGGAATCTGTGGTCCGACAGATTTGATAGGTCTACAGCTAGGACCCCTTGTGACTTGGTGTTACCCGTTACAAAATGGACGCCCCCTCGTCGCAACTCTTCCACGTAACTCGGCTTTGAACTTAACCAGCTAAACATTGAGACTCTTCCTATTGGTGCATATCACAGGTAAAGTGCGTAACACCAACACATAGTTTAGTCCTCCTTCACATCCAACATGAGCCCTGTTGTTCTATGGACCGATTCACTTCAAACATTTTACGAACATCAACATTGCAGTGACCATAAAACACTGTGCATATTTACTGTCTGTGGGTCAATGACACCTAGCAGGGCATGGGACACACCACACATCAATTAGCATTTCACCAGACAGCCTACAAAGACTACTAAATGGATCCCATGTGACAGAGTTTATAGTTTGTCTTTTCCAGGCAGGCATAAGGGGACACTAGTAGATAATAAGACATGTCCTTCCTGAAATGGACATAATTTAGATCATGTTTTGTGGGGGAGGTGGGGGGGGGGGGTTGTTCTTTTGGGTGGGAGGGCGGAGAGACAACAGATTGATTATTTTTGTTTTCGGATTGGGAAAGCTGTGTATTTCCAGTGTTGTTCAGAACCTGTTTGTAATTAAGTGAAATACCATACGTGTGGGTATGACTCCTCCTTGCAGGTACATCCTCACTGAGCTGTGGGCCTGAATGATATTCAAACCAACCATATGGTCTTGGAAAGTCATCAGAGTTCCGAACGAAGGACTCTACAGGGTGGCCTGTGACTGGCAGCAGCAACAATACACTCACTGTGTGACCATGAGAAGCCCAGCCAGGCTACTATGACTGTGCAGATAGTGGATTAGTTCCCACTCAACACAGACACACACACACACACGCACACATTCGTACACACACACACACACACACGCACACAAGGGTTTCTAGAACTGAAAGTCTCATTGTTTTGAATATAGAGATAACTCCTGTACCTGATTTCCATTCACCATCTGTGACAACACACACTGGAGAGAGACACAGGAACTGAACAAGAAATAACCTACTCGTTGCAGAACAACGAAGGTCTCACCAGCTATACAAAACAGACATTTAAATGTTGTGGCTGTGTAATCGCTTTGTTTTCTATTCTAGATGGAACTAGGGTTCTTTCCAAGACCATTTACAGTAAGTGGAAGGAGTGAAAGGAGAATGTACCTGCTTGTGAGACAAAATACCCACCTTTCCCATGAATTTATAGAGAATTTCAGGACTACATTGGTAAGGGGGTGGGGGAACGTGGGACGGGGTGGGGCAGAAATGCCAAATTGGGGGGGGGGGGGGGGGGGGGGGGGGTGAAGTGAATGCCTTGGGGGGTGAAGGAGAGGGGATGGGGCTGCTTGCATACTTCTCTTCTCTTCTTTCTTCTTCACCGGATTCACGTTTCTCACATCTTCCTCGTGAGTTGCAGGCCAAAAAAAAAAGACTTCAGTCCAACTTGACTTCTTCAAAAATAAAATCATCCTGGAAATGGGTTCTTCCACCTCAGTGAGCATCTGTTTGCATGTCGACAGTTGATTACAGTTGTTCTTCCTGTAGCATGTATCTCAGTGGGGAGGGGGCGGAGGGAGGGGAACTTGAGATCGATTTTTTCGTTATGTGCCTCTGTGTTCATTTCGATGAGTAATGAATTATTTGTTTTAGGCCTTCTTTTTCCATCCATTTTCTGTCTTTACACCAACTCTCCCTCTCAACTGATGTTGTTCAGTATCGATTCACCTCTTTCGGCATGTCGTTCATCTTCCTCTATTGAGGTCATGGTGAGAGACAGCAAGTGAGGGAGTGATGGGCTGTCCGAAAGTGGTCCGTTTTGCACAAAACTTCTGTTCTTTACTTCCCATCCTTATCAACTGGGTCACCCAAAACGAGGGCAGGCGATTGAGAGCGGTCTTGTTAGTACGAGAGTCTTGTGCGGAGACCCAAGTGTTCCCGTCTCAATGTCTGGGTTAAATGCACTGTGTCATGTCCTGTTGTTGGCCTCCAGTCTTTAAAGGGAACGTTTGAGAGTAAGGAGATTTATAAATTAAAGTAAAATAAAACCTTGGCCGAATCTTTGAAGTGTCTTGCAGTGTTATGATGCTCCTAATGGAGGATTCAAAGAGGGGTCTCACAGCATCTTAATGGTAGGCTATTCCTGAATGGATTTGACGGGAAAGGAGGCTGGATTTGACAGCATGTAAGATTGACTTTAGCCTGAGCTTGAATATGTGAACTGACAATCATGAGGAGGTAACGTTTTGTAGGAGGAACTAACCTGTTCTGCGGTCAGGCTCAAGATAAATATTACAGCAACACTTAACATTTTCGTTATTGTAAAAGTTAATCTCACTCTATTAGTTCAGTTGTTTAGTAGTCTTTGCACATTAGTTCATCTAACATTTTTGCGCGGAAGTTAGCAATCTACAAGAGGAAAGCTTAGATTGCACATTTAAAAAGCTTCCATAAAGCTTTAGCTGTTAATATATTAATTTTTTTTTTTTTTGAAATAACTAAAGCATTCAAGTACAAGTGAAAGTCATAAATTAGCAAAATGGTTGAGTGCATCAACATAAAATAAACTAATTACAGTTGTATTTAAAAAGCAAAACTGGCCAGGTTTAGCATATGAGCTAGTCTGTTAGCTCTAAGTAAAAGATGTTCCATTTTGTGGGAAAAAGCGTGCAAATGCTCTCTTAGTTTGACTAGTGGGCCACTTTATTTGTTCGTTGTTTTGAGGGATTGGGTGACAGACGGTCCTGAAGAATTTCCTATAATGTTGGAGTGTCACGTAGCTAGTTTAGTTCATAGCTTGCTAGTTTATGTAGCAAACATATGTAGTTAACTCAGTAGCTAACGGATTTAGCAACAGTAGCTAACTGATTAGCCAGCGTAGCTAACTGTCGCTATAGTAACAGACCCTTTCTATCACTCAAACTTCAGCGTGGCAGCCCGTACGGTATACATAAAGTGCCTCTAGATGTGCAGACTTATTTTCAACTCAGAAATGTGTACATATTTATACTTTATATTTACAAAAAGAAGAGGAATAAAAGGAGAAATAAACCCTAAGCTTGCTTGCATCAATTCCCCCCCCCCAAAGCATGTTTCATGTTAGATTTGTGCAATGAATGAGCGACTGAATGAATGAGAAACTTTTTTTTAAGTATTTTCTTTAGAAATGCCCTCTTCTAAGATAGTTTTGTAAAATGTTAGTCTTGTGTTAAATCAAACACTGCAAATCTAAATCCTCTGAATCAATTTCCGTAGCGCCTTCAAACTGTTTTCGAATCCCTCCGATTTATCCTCAGGGGGAAGTCTTTGTCAATGTGTTGTGTGTTGCGGTTGGGTCCATGGAATATCTTCTTTTATTTCATCCTCCTGCTTGTCTCCCTTCTGGCTCCCTCCACTTCCTCCTCCTACTCCTCCACTTCCTCCTCCTACTCCTCCACTTCCTCCTCCTACTCCTCCACTTCCTCCTCCTCCATCAAACAGAACTACACAACGTCAGCCTCCACCACGCACTGCTCCGTGTAGCCTTTCACAAGCTCCACCCCCAGGGTGTTACGGCAGAACTCTGACATCGGCTTCCAAAGGGGCGGGTCTAGGAACATCTGGCACATCACGTGACCCTTCAGGGCGCAGGTGTGTCGCCTCAGGTGAGTCAGGAACTGCTGGAGAACCAATCCGGGGTCCTTCCCGAACATGTCGATGTTGAGGTAGAACCAGTCCTCTCCGATGGGGACCCTGAAGGGGTGGGTGCAGAGGCTGGCGACGGAAGGAGCAGAGGCGTCGTCCACCAGCCAATCGATGTCCTTCTTCAGCAGGATGTCCATGTTGCTAGGCAGAGGTTTGAATGGCTGCCAGTCCTGGACGATGGTGAAGTTAGGGAGCACTTGCTGGAGGCTCCCCGAGGACAGGAACAGGCTGAGGACCTCCGCAGGGTCCAGGAGAACGGGGGCGGCCGCGGGGGGGGGCCGAGGGGGGGGCTGAGGAGGGGGGGGGCGAGGGGGTGAGGCCCACGTCGGGGCCGAGCTCGGAGAGGCGGAGCTTGAGGTCCTCTGCGCGGAAACGGACCAATAGGATGCCCTTTAGGGGAAGGGGTGGAGGGAGGAGAGGTGAGAGATTAGGAGATAGTTGAATAAAACCCCTAACATTAGCCGAAGACCAGTTCCGTAAATACTCATTAATAATAATCACTGTTATGATTAATATTTGTTTAAATAATTATAATCTCAACGTTGAACCGCCACTGTAAACTCTAAATGTAACAACTTAATGAGGGGATCGGTGTGGTTCAGTGGCATCTAAATGCAGATGTAAAGATTGCAGGTTCGAATCCCCCTCTGCACCTTGCTTTGGATCAAAGCATCTGCCAAATGAATTATTATTAATGCTACACACTCTGAATAATAAAGACTGAGAGAAGAGAAGTATATGATTCATAATAATAATATTAATGATGATGATAAAGTTGCCGGACGCTTTTATGAAAATAACATAATCATTATAATTAATACTAATAATTATTTTATTATTATAATTTTTGAACTGGGTTTAATCTCCAAGCCCATCGGTGCCTGGATGCCAGCCCAGTACCTGTTTGGTGATGAGGCGGTACTTCTGGAAGTCTTTTGGCCCCAGCTGGTCGTCACGTGTCAGACGGCTGACCTTGACCTCGGGGAACTTGGACTTGACGAGCTGGGAGCAGAAGCGCAGAAGCACCCCCGCCACACCCTTGCCCCTCTCCTGCGGCGCTACTCGCAGCCCCTCCACCAGCATGGTCTCCCCGTCGTCAATCACACACACCGACTCCAGCGCAATCTGAAATGGAGGGAGACATTTACCCCCCCGGGGGTAAACCCACAAGCCAAAACAAAAACGACACGGCATCCTAAACCGTTTAACACCGCGAAGGCGTCCTTATAACGTGTTATCAACGTCTTGTGACACTATTTTATTCTTCATGCTTTATCGGACAGTTTTTTTTTGTGTGAAGCGTGACAGGAAAGGCGAGGGAGAGAGAGGGGAAGACAAGCAGCAAAGGGTCAAGGCCGGATTCGAACCCTGACCACCGCAGTCAAGCCTTGGCCTACATGACATGACACATCTCGTTCCCCTCACCACTTTCCCCTGCTTGCGCGCCAGGATGACGATACGGTTACTCTCCTGTAGCCAGGCCTGGTAGCGAGTGGGGAGGTAGTCCAGGCCTCCGTAGATGTCCTGGCTCATCGCCATGATCTCCTCAAAGTCCTCCTCTGTCGCCACGGTGAACTGGAGGCCCGTCTGGGGCGGGGCCTCTGGGAGCTGAGGGCGGGGCAGGCTGTTCTCGATCTTCATCCTGATAGAGCTGGAGGAGGGGAGGGGGGAGGAGGCAGGGAGGAGGGAGAGGGAGAGAGGGAGGAGAAAGAGAGGGAAGGGGGGAAAGGGGGAGGGAGGGACGAGGGAGGAAGAGGAGGGAGAGGGCGAGGAGAAAGAGAGGGAGGGGGGAAAGGGGGAGGGAGGAGGGGGGAGGAGGAGGGGAGTGGGGAGGAGGAGGAAGGAAGGAGGAGGAGGAGGGAGGGGGAAGGAGGGAGGATGAAGAGGGGGAGGTAAAGGGAAAGGGAAAAGGAGGACAAATAGAGAGGGCAGGAAGAAAAGGAGAAAGGAAGGGAGGAAGGAGTGAGAGATTAAATAAGAAAGAGGGGTGAGGGAGAGGAATGGAGGAAGAAATCGAAGAGGAGAGTGACAGAGATTAAATTAAGTGGGAGAGTAGAGAACAGGGGGTGGAACAAAGTCACACCAGCGAGAGAGAGAGAGAGAGGGAGAGAGAGAGAGGGAGAAAGAAAGAGAGGCAGAAAGAGGGAGAGAGAGGCAGAGAGGGAGAGAGGGAGAGAGAGCGGGGAAGGGATATGGGTGAAAAGAGAGGAGAGAGAAGAAGGAGCGTAGATTTGATTAGGAACCATGTGACATGTCCAAGCCGGATGCATCAGTCATTTCAGTTAGCTGCTTTACAGGTTTGAGCTCTTTAATTTGTTTCATTGCCCCAGTGTCATATCCCAGAGGATGGAATAAAACGTTTTTGTGTACAAATACACTATAAGCTTAGGATAGTGCTCTGGGCTGTATGTGGATGGTACACACTGAACCATAACTGTAAACAGAAGGAATATACAGCACTGTGTAAAAGTCCTGTAATATTAAAAGTAAAGCAAACTTGCTTTAAGAAATAACAAAATTAAAAGACAAAACTAAAATCTTCTCGACGATGCACTTTTATACCGCTGCGCCAATACAGAAGACAAATTAAATCAAATTCAAGGAGCTTTTATGAGAACGATCCTGGGTCTTTTGCACAGTACTGAAGGGAAACAGGGAGATCGGCTGGATGAGGTCACAGTGGATGAGGTCACAGTGGATGAGGTCACAGTAAATTAGGCCATAGTGGATGAGGTCACAGTGGATGAGGCCACAGTGGATGAGGTCACAGTGGATGAGGTCACAGTGGATGAGGCCACAGTGGATGAGGCCACAGTGGATGAGGTCACAGTGGATGAGGCCACAGTGAATGAGGTCACAGTGGATGAGGCCACAGTGGATGAGGCCACAGTGGATGAGGCCCAGTGGATGAGGTCACAGTAAATGAGGTCACAGTAAATGAGGTCACAGTGGATGAGGCCACAGTGGATGAGGTCACAGTGGATGAGGTCACAGTGAATGAGGTCACAGTGGATGAGGCCACAGTGGATGAGGCCACAGTGGATGAGGTCACAGTGAATGAGGTCACAGTGAATGAGGTCACAGTGGATGAGGCCACAGTGGATGAGGTCACAGTGAATGAGGTCACAGTGTCTGACTCTGGACAGACACGCTCAGATAAGGACAGATGGAGAAAGAGAACAAACAGTAAAAAGAGAGAGAGAAATGTTGCCAGTAGGTTGGTTTTCAACAGTTAGGCCAGCTCAGATGGTACTAATATGGGTTCTCTGTGCCAGGGTGCCAGGGTGGGCTCAAAGATGGAGGGAAAGAGGGAACAAGAGAAAGAAAGAGAGAGAGAAGACTGGCATCAACAACCCCTTTCCACCCAGCCCTCCTAATCCTAACAGTAAATCCTGTCACATGTGGTATTTCACCAGTAAAAACAAACACATTTTTCCACGACTTCAAACAAGAGGGGAAAATCACAACAGGGTCAAAGTGGCCCGTACACATCCTAGAGAGGAGATTAGAGACCTGCTCTGGAGAGAGTGTGGCTCTGACTGCTCCTGACCGCTAAACTGAACGAGGGGGACATGGTTCCGCACGTTCTAATAACTCCAGAAGTTCCACCGGACCTCTGTGTTTTCTAGGCGAGATCTGTGAAGCAAAGCTGGAAAAGTACGTGGAGGTATTTCAAGACCAGAGCCGTATCCTGGTCCAGTCGGCTGGTCAGATCGTGAGTCAGGGTTAGAGTGTGCATGCATGCATGACCATGCTGTTAGTCTACACCCAGACCCCAGGGTGTGTGTGTGTGTGTGTGTGTGTGTGTGTGTGCGTGTGTGTGTGTGTGTGTGTGTGTGGGAGTATGTGTGGCACCCTACACCCAGTATTCATGTGTGTGCTTTTGCATGCATGTGTACGTGCCAATGTGCATGTCTAAATGAAATGTGTGTGTGTGTGAGTGTGTATTGGGTCAACTACATAGAGCTCAGACGTTTCCGATAACGGGTCGATGGTGAGCTGAGCTCACCGGGGCGTGTCTAGAGAAAACACTGTCTGCTGCTGCCCTGCGCCAACACTGCACTGGTGGACTGGTAGTTTTCCATCAGCTAGCTGGCTGACTGACTGGCTGGCTGGATGGTTGACTGGATGGCTGGCTGGATGGTTGACTGGATGGCTGACTGGATGGCTGACTGGATGGCTTCCGAATGCCAGCACTGCACTGGACACACCTGGTAGTTTTCCATCAGCTAGTTTGCTGGATGGCTGGCTGGCTGGCTGGATGGGTGGACTGACTGACTGGCTGGCTGGATAGATGGCTGGATGGCTGGATGACTGGCTGGCTGACTGACTGGGCATGTAAAGACTAGGCTGGTTCACTCGCTCTGAGAATTCTCTCTCCCTCTGTCATTCACACAAACACACATCACTAACAGCCCCATGAACTTTAACATCTCGTCAATACCCATCCATCTTCCTGCTGTGCTCTTCCTATTAATCGACTTCCGCCAACACACACACACTCACACACACACACACACACTCACACACACACACAGAAGCATACAAAGGCATACACATGCAGGCACACACACATAAACAGGCACACACACAACAACACACAGACAAAGGCACTCAGACACACACAAAGGCACTCAGACACACAAACACACACACACAAACACACACACACACAAAGGCACACAATGTCACCCCCTTATGAATCCTTCTCTGATCAGACTCAGGTATCATTAAACCGGCTGGTGACTAGAATTTTCTTCAACAATAATACAGAACATCTACCCAACAACAGCACTCAAAGAAACAACTGTCTCTCCCCTGTCCACACACACACACATACACACACTGCAGGTACACACACAGGCACAGACACACACACATACAGTTACGATACAGTTGATGACATCACAGGCCATGGGTGCCCTTTGACCCCGTCTCTGCACCACTGGAGCTTCCTGCTGTAGCGAGCCACAGATCTCCTTCTAGGGGCTTAGCCACCATCATCCCTTCATGCAGCCACCATCATCCCTTTATGTAATTGGAGGGACAGATGTGTTCTGGGGGGGGGGCTGGGTGTTTTCTCTGAGGACAATTTAGAAGCTTTCTAGCGCGGTTTTATGAAAATAATACTAATACCAATAGTGGTAATGGATGCTTCGAGGCCCACGGCCAAATTAAACGGTTTGGGACGCTGAGAAAATGAAAAAATATATAAAAGGATGACCTCGCAAGTGTTCTATCGGAGTTACGTTGGGACTGCAGGATTCAATTTCTGACAGTAATTTTTTATCTCTGAGGGAAACTGATTGAGTGCATTCTGTCTCCGCTAGCTTTCTCTGTGTACCAAATCAACACAGAATATATTCCCGTGTTCCCAGTAGCAAACTCATGTAGTCATTATTAGCAGCTAAAATGCTAATGTTGTAAATATCATCATATAAATTATGCATTACAGTCCATCTTGCTGTAACCTACATAGCCACAATGATAGATATAGATAGATATAGTTATATATGAGTCAGATGGCTGAGCGGTTAGGGAATCGGACTTGTAATCTGAAGGTTGCCAGATTGATTCCCGGCCGTGCCAAATAACGTTGTGTCCTTGGGCAAGGCACTTCACCCTACTTGCCTCGGGGGGACTGTCCCTATACTTACTGTAAGTCGCTCTGGATAAGAGCGTCTGCTAAATGACTAAATGTAAATGTATATAGAATTAAAAATTACTGAAATTCATGAGATCCTCTCTTTCTCCCCCTTCTCTCTGTGCTCCCTCTCTCCCTCTCTCCCTCCTTCATATCACTCTGACTCACGTTCTGATGTGGGAAATGTTTTTTCAGCAAACCTTGCAATCAGCAGAGAGTAAAAAGATATGCTCACACACACATGCGCCTGCACACATAAACACACGTACACACACACAAACACACACACCGAGGACGCAAGCAATAATCAGCTGAGGGATGGTGGATCATCAACCTCATGTTGAAGAAGATTACATGACGTTTCATCTGAACTAAATTACTTGTGTGTGTGTGTGTGTGCATGTGTGTGTGTGTGCATGGGTGTGTGTGTGTGTGAGTACTGGCTTGCTGCAGCTTTTCAAGGTGACTACAGCAGGGGAACCCAGTGGTGCTCAGATGGGTATTGTAAGTACGTCACAACTGACAGTAGCTGTGCAGGTATTAGGCTAACCACACACACACATACATACACACACACACAGACACACACATACACACACAAAGAGACACCTCTTCATCCTGTTACCCTGTTCCGTCACAATCCCAAAACTATTCTGATATCTGTCCCTAATTCCTCTGCTCGCGATCTCATCTCCTCTCCTCCCCCTCTTCTCTCTCCTACCCTACCTCTTATGTAAGATCATACAAGGGGATTAGAACAAATGACCTTGCCAAGAAAAACCGTATTTTTCGCAGTATTTTTCCTTTTTCTGTTTATTTGGCCGCAAAAAAACATAGTCGGTAATTTCTCTCGATTGAAAAGACAAAGATAAACACGCAGCAGCAGTCAGCTGAGTCAACGTTGACCTTCGTCATCATCATCGTCATCATCTTCAGAGGTTGTTCTGTAAGTCGCTTTGGCTAAAAGCGTCTGCTAAATGAATAAATGTAAATGTGAATTTAAATGTTCTAAGCTAAATAGAACTTCTCTCTCTTTACAGTCACAGATCAGAGTCATATATGAATGTGTGTGTGTGTGTGTGATCCTGACCTAATTAAAATCTTAGGTCAGCAGCCTAGATATCCCGCAAAACAGCATGAGGACATCACTCCATCATCAATGTGCTCCGGAGTGGAGGAGGAGATGGAGGAGAGGAGAAGGAGGAGGAGAAAAGGGGTGGAGAATAATAGGAAGGAGGAGATGGAAATGGAAGGGGGGAGGAGGTGGAGGAGGGTGGAAGAGGTGTACAGATGGAGTTCAGGCAGGGTGAATAAATATTGAGTGACGGGAGAGCGAACAGACAGTGTGTGTGTGTGTATGTGTGTGTGCGGCTACTGTATATGCAAACTATGCACTGAGCTTTGCTCCCTGGATGACTTTGCACCCTGAAGCAGCTTCACTGGAGGAGCAGGGACTCTTTATTAGTCTTTAAACCGCTCATGCAGGACCATGCTGCAGGACTCCCCCCCCTTCCTCCCTGACTCCTTCCCCCCTCCTCCCCCATCATCCTCCCTCCCCCCTCCTTCCCTCTGCAGCACCTATAGTCATTAATCTCTGCAGCCTCCTGAGTCTGCTAGCACACACACACACACAAACACGTGCACACACACACAAACACGTGCACACAGTCACACCCGCGAGCATAAACCGTCATATGGTACGCTTACTCAGATGTTGTGCGCATACACACACACACATATATCCCTCCTCAGTCTCCCTGGTCAGATGCAGAGTGCTGAAGTGCTGGGTTGAGTTTCACAGTTAGAACGTAGGTGTATAGATGGAGTTAGAGCTAGAGCCTGTGTGGAGACTGTACACTGAGAGAGAAAGAGAGAGAGAGAGAGAGAGAGAGAGAGAGAGAGAGAGAGAGAGACAGAGAGAGAGACAGAGACAGAGACAGAGACAGAGACAGAGACAGAGAGAATATAGTGCCTGTGTGGAGTCAGACTGATGGAGAGAGAGAGGGACAGAGAGTGAGTGAGTGAGGGACAGAGTGAGTGAGTGAGTGAGTGAGTGTGGAGACTCCCTTGAGCAGCTTGAGGGAAAGAGGAACATGTATGGGGGATATACTTCACGGATGGCAGGCGAGAGTGTGTGTGAGACAGAGAGACAGGAAAAGAAAGAGAGAGAGAGATAGAGGGGGATAGAGAGAGAGAGACAGGGGGAAGGTGTGTGTGTGGTTTTGTGTGTGTGAGAAAGAGACAGAGAGACAGGGAAAGAAAGAGACAGAGAGAGAGGGAGGGGATAGGGAGAGAGAGACAGAAAGAAGGTGTGTGTGGTTGTGTGTCTGAGAGAGAGAGAGAGAGAGAGAGAGAGAGAGAGAGAGAGAGAGAGAGAGAGAGAGAGATGGACAGAGAGACAGACAGAGAGAGAGCACGTAGAATACTGTCAGTGAGGATGAAAGGGAGACCTGTCTATAAAAGGTTGGCAGACCGGAGTTCCCTCAGTGGGTGTTGAGTTTGCCCAGTTCCCTGGCCCTGTAACTGTCCCTTGATGCGACTAATTGTGAGTACACACTCTTGTCTCCCCGCTTTCATTCAAATTCCAAACTGCCAAGAGAAATCAGATCACAGAACCAAATAGGATGCATGCATGTCTCCCTTTCTCTCGCTTGGGCTTTGTTTTTAGCACTCTCTCTCTCTCTCTCTCTCTCTCTCTCTCTCTCTACCTCTCTATATCTCTCTGTCCTCCACTCTCACCATACCGCGAGCTGCGCCTGCGACGCACGCACGCACCTTGGAGCTAGATAACAGAAGCGTCCAACTGTCTATTCGTGCGCGCATCTCTCGACGGAACGAGAAGAAATGGAACAAGTATGAATAAAATAAAAGCATGTATGTGGGGAAAAACCCTTTTACGCGAGCAGGAAACCAGAAAGCTAAGTGGTCAGAAAAGTCCACGGATGATATTTTCTGCCGTTGAATAATAAATTAAAAAAAAGATTTTAAATATAGGTCTGTCCCTGACCTATAGGGATAATGAACAAGTATCTACGTAGACTGCGCCAACACACTGACTATGGAACGTAAGCTATAGAACCCGACTGTCACGACCAGCAAGCACGTGCTACACCTTGGCTGTATGCGCGCACACATGGAAACGCGCTCTTCACAGCCGGTGTCTATGCAACGCACGCGGATGTTTTATGAAAAATCTACTGTTCTTTTTTACATGAATCCTTAACCCCATGAATAACATCCGACACAACATTTCCACATCGACCTCTGCATGTCAATGCGAATTATTTTCCAGAGGTTGACCAAAAATTTCCTTGGACCAGAGATACGGTCTATAGCCGACACATTTGTTTTAGAGCAGTCTATTTTCTAAATAGGCTCACGTCAAATTAAATTAATTGTTAGACTACTAATCGTACGGACAACATTGACATACATTCATCTCGAGTGATGATACTGATCGACAAGTGTGTTATTACATTCTCGCTGGTGATTGGAGGAATTTTCCATTAAATTCATATTCAATTAGGCAGCCGGCATCACTTACTTTACGAATTGCATTTCCACAAAAGCCCAGAACAGAAAACATTTATGCTACAGCTTCGCATCAGCCTTACATTCAATACTGCCGATAAACGATGTATTGAATTTTTTAATCGTGTTTAATCTCCTTGTTACATTACTGTAAATTCCTCAATTTGGGCCACACAAAATGGCCGATAAGAATAGAACGAGGATAGTAGGACGTAAAAGGGTTTGCAAGAGACACACAACGTGGAACACCAGATGTCAACGATACGGTGTGTTATCAATAAGATACTGATATTTATGATATATATGATTTTGACAAATAAAGCTTCGTGAATTAATAGAGTAAAAAAAAATCAAAATCATAGCGATCGATCACATGAGCTGGCTCCCGTTATCTCCCAAGTGATGATCGATAAGTGCAATGTATTCCGACGTCTCCTCGAGTCCTTTTTCTTACCGTGTGTGATGCCCGGATGTCTCGTGCTAAATCGTTGACGGTCGGCAGGTGTACGGCCAGGTGCAAGAGAGGATGGTTGTGGCGGTGACTGTTTAGTTTCAGAATAAAAAGACAAATTCTACCGGCAACCGGCTCGGGCATTCAATATATGAGACTACGAACACAAGCCCCTCCTACAAAACGTAACCCCATACTAGACTATCCCCAACTACTCGTTGTTAACCCCCTCCCACCCCTCCACCCCTCTCTCTATCTCTCTCTCTCTTTCCAAATTGAATTAAATAACCTACATTTTGTACAGTATAGCCCAACTGTCAAAGGAAAACAAACTGATGGTTGAAAAATGACATTTAAATGTATAAATCATATAGGCTTCCTGAATTGAATTTAAATAGTGAACGAAGCCTCCTGAATTTTAAGCGTAAGTAGGCCTAAATCAGATTATTTTATGCTTGAATGTATTGGAACATAGAATGCAGACTGTAGCGAATTACAAGAGCATTGGCTACATGGTCCCTTTCCTAAAGACAAATTATCATAGGCTATTCCTGAAGAGAAGGTCAGTCGTGTGTTTCTTTAGGTTATCACGAGGGATGAAATGATCAGCGCCACATGCTTTCACCGAACGGAAAGGGCCCCAAACATGTTTTCACCACACTGATTGTCTACAACGTTTAAATAAAACGTGTTTCGAATTAAACATTTATAAGTTCTCAACCTCAGGTCATCTTTAACGGATGATGACCTTCAAATGCAAACGGTTTGTGTTTGTTCTTCCTTTAAGCGGGATATATCCTACATCCCGTTGTCAATAGCCTAGATTGTAACCGTTTGGAGAACTATTAGCTTAAACAAAATAATGTTTGAGCAAATAGCCAGTGTCAACATCCTACATCACATCCATTTTGCATAGGCTACGTCACATGTTTTATTGTCCTTCATGTTTTTTTTTTTTTTATCTAATGCTCCGACGCTGTTTCTTTGAAGGCTACGTATAATTCTATGAAATGTGTACAAAATGTGCCTTTTGGTAGAACAGGTGGAGTGAGCCTCTACTGAGCGTGCAGCTGACTCTTAATGCCTCGAGCTGCGCGAGCGCGACCTGCTTCTCGGGGCACTTCCGCCAGGGCGCATGCGGTTCTGTGTGTCGGTGGTTAACTGCGGAGTTTGTTTCCTTCCATATATATGGAAAAGAGCGACTCGTTTTGGAAGTTGCAGGTTATAACAGCTGTGCCACGCACCATATGAAAGCACGTTATCCTGGTAATGTGCTTGGATAACTCCTTGTTCCGCTGTCCTTAAAACAACCATATAGAAGGAATACAATTGCATGCCAATTCAGATTCGCTGTTCATAGAAACATGGTGTGCTTTTATTCAAATGAAGTATCAATTGTCTGTATTTTTGGCATGGCTTTTGTGACTGTTGACCTTGATTAAAGATTGTGCTGGACCAATACAAACAAAATTAAATAATACAAATTGAAAAAGCTGATGACCACTAGGGCAAACCGTCATATTATGCGTTTTGTTGCAAGCTTTATTTTGGGGAACTAGCCTAATAACCTAATTAGGGCACGTCAGACAAAGTAGGCTACCAAATCAAATCTGCTCAAACAGACATGGATGAAAACGGGCATAAAAGTGTGTGTGTGTGAGAGATAGAGAGAGATGTCCTTGAAGCTATAAAGCGAGTTTTCTTTAGGCTATATTTCAGTTTTAAAGGAAGTTTCCAACATTTTGAGAGACCCTGTGGCTCTCAGTTGAGGTTTTTAGGCCAGGGGAGCAAAGAGCCTTTCCTGTTAGGGCCTCTATGTATGTCACTGGAGTTATTTTGGATACAAGGGCTTGAGGTTGAAGGTATATATATATACATAGACAGATGTAGAGAGTATGTGCATACTGTCTATCTGGGAGGAAGGGAGGGAGGGAGGGAGGGAGGGAGGGAGGGAGGGAGGGAGGGAGGGAGGGAGGGAGGGAGGGAGGGAGGGAGAATTTTGGGGACAAAAGTGTTGTGTCCACATGTGTGTGGTTGAGGGGGTTACAGTGTGTTTGTGTGTATGTGTGTGTGTGTGTGTGTGTTTGAGAGTGAGACAAACAGAAATAAAGGAGAAGATGGAGACAAAGAAAGCTGTTTTAAGTGTGCATACAGGACAGATAGAAGAGGGAGAGAGAGGGAAATATGAAATGATGATATGAATCAGGGAATCCCAAAGGTTGACACAACTGACATACCAAATACAAATGAATCATCTGTCAATTCAATCAATCTATCAGTCAAGTAATCTGTCGATCAATTGTTGGGAAAATAGATAGATAGATGCCTTAACTTTGTAGCAACTTAGGGCCACAAGTCTCCCTTTTTGGTACATGAGTCAGAGTCACAACGAAACTGTTTTGTAGACAAGGATCTTGATAGAGCAAGCATTGAGCACCCAGTACATATATTAGTACCAAATCCTAATTTAGTACATATTTCGTTGTCCGAATATGTTATTAAAAAATAATCACTTTTGAGACCTGTGTGCAACGGATAGCGTGGCCGAGCGGTCTAAGGCGCTGGATTAAGGCTCCAGTCTCTTCGGGGGCGTGGGTTCGAATCCCACCGCTGTCAGTAATTTTCTTTCATAATGGAAATAAATGTATGGATTTGTTAATGAAACATGCAAACAGTATTAAAATAGAAAACTCGTTTTACTAATTCCCGCCTTCACGCTGTATTTGTATTCGTGTTGTATTGGCGCCTGTGCGGCAGTATGTGCATGGTTTTCCTTGCTAAATGTACCCAGCATATGTTCACGTTCGTTTTTTGTTTTTGGAACTCACAGCTTGCCGTAGTATATTTGACAACATTGGCAAACGTGCTGTAATCGTAGCTAGCGTGCTATCAAGTATAACTCGTGGGTAAGTCACAGGTAATGTATTTTCTTGCAACCGAACACCCAAATCAATAAATATCACCATTATATGTCAGCGTTTTTATGTTTTTAATGTTACGCTGTGTTATAGTGGCTAGATTGACAGACTATAGACTAACGTGTTCAGTTTGAATTAGCCTATTATTAGCCAGCCAGTCATTATACAAGTAGTAGCCGGGCTATAGCTATTTATATAACAAATTGGTTGACTGTCTTTTATGCAGCGGTTAAGTAATTATATATCTCTCTATCCTAGCATCATGAAGCCGCCTTCCCGCGTTCGAGCTAAACCGGATCGGTATTCACACAGAAAAAAAATAGATCTGAAAAAGCATCGGAAGAAGAGATTGATTTGTGGATCATGGAAACGAACGGAGCAGCGTAACCTCTTGATAGGTCTTCGTAAGCAGAGCAAGTGCACCGGAGGCACCGGTAACATCAACTTCAAAGCACTGAATCAAAAGATTCCCCAGCGCACTATCCAAGAGGTGATGAGGACACCATACCATAGATAGCTACTATATAGAGAGAGAGATAGAGAATGTGTGTGTGTATTTCCTTTTGTCAACGTTACGATAATTATTTGTCTCCTGCTCCCTCCATCACTCACTCCACCTCTCTCCACCTCCCCTTCTCTTTCTTCCTCCCCTCCTTCCCTCATTCCACCTCTCCACCTCCCCTTCTCTCTCTCCCTCCCCGTCTCTTCCTCCCCTCACTCCACCTCTCTCCACCTCCCCTTCACTTTCTTCCTCCCCTCCTTCCCTCATTCCACCTCTCCGCCTCTCCTCTCTCTCCCTCCTCCTCTCTTCCTCCCCCTCCTTCCCTCACTCCACCTTTCTCCACCTCCCCTTCTCTCTCTCCCTCCTCCTCTCTTCCTCCCCCTCCTTCCCTCACTCCACCTCTCTCCACCTCCCCTTCTCTCTCCCTCCTCCTCTCTTCCTCCCCCTCCTTCCCTCACTCCACCTCTCTCCACCTCCCCTTCTCTGTCTTCCTCCCCCTCCTTTCCTCACTCCACCTCTCTCCACCTCCCCTTCTCTCTCTCCCTCCCTCCCAGTTAGAGACCATGGTGGAGACCCTGAAGAGCCACGCGGTGACGGTGACGGTGCAGCAGCTGAGCCGCCAGCGGAGGATAGCGTTGGCGGCCAGGGTGCCCATCGAGGTGTGGAGCCAGCTGGCCGAGGACGCGGCTGGATCCGTGGTCGACCCCGTCACCTCTGCGTTCTCCCAGGTCCTAAAACCCGTCAGGTCAAGTGACCGCCTATGGGTCGGATCCTGTTCATGAGGATACCGTGTCCATTTGCAAGACGCTTTTATCCATTGTGACGTCTCTCTCTCTCCTTCTCTATCTCTCCATTCCTCTCTCTCCCTATTGCTTTTTTCACCCCCAGATGATGTTCCTCTGCTCCACGGAGCCCCGAAGCCTCAGAAACTCTGACCCTCCCCGCAGCGACCACTGCGAGGCTCAGGTCCCCTCCGACGCGCGCACCATCCCTTTCAGACCCATGCCCATGCCCAACCCCGCCCGGGTCACCCTCCCCACCCCACCCAAGACACAAGCCAGAAGGATGGCCGGCCAGCCTCCGTCACCCTCCCCATCCCCCGCCAACCCCTCGGGGGGGCAACCCCCTTCTGCCTCCCCGTTGGTCGGTTCCACCTGTAGCTCGACCAATTGGGGAGCCACCTCGACTGTTTCCACTTCCGGGATCGCCAGCACCAGTGAGCCTGGCCCGTCTGCCACATCGACCACTGTGACTCCAGCAAGGCTTCTCTCTAGTTCCCCGGAGTCGGGATGTGGAAGACTGCAGTCGAACTCTCCCGCTTCCATCCTTCCCCTCGGTCAAGCTGGAGGATCCAGCACAACCTCAGCCTCCCTCAGGGACTCAGCTGAACAATCCTCTCCCCTGTTGGCTTCTTCCTCCACCTCTTCCTCCTTCAACACCACCACTACCTCCTCCTCCAGTACCTCCACTACCTCCTCCTCCTCTACCCCAGCCCCCTCCTCCACCTCCTCTACCACCTCCACGTCCTCCACCAGCCCCTCCTCCTCCACGACCACTTCCTCCTCCTCCACCACCCCCTCCTCCTCTAACACCACCACATCTTCCTCCACCAGGTTTGGGCGGACCAGTAAGTTCGCCCAGAAGGACTCTCCCAGAACCATGGGTTTGCGTTGCATTGTGGACTTTGAGAAAATCTACTCGTACCTCAGCCAAGTCCACAAAGTCAAGCAGGAGCACTGCCTCACCCCTATGGGTGAGTCCAGAGCCAAGGCACTTTCCTCCATTCCTCTGTCTCCACCTCCCCTTCTCTCTACAGTTTTCTACAAAAGATTTTGTGGAATGATGTTAGGAAGGATAGGTAGTTGTATACTTGGAAGTTATACTATGTCCGAATACCATTAGATTTCAACGTAAACTGTCCCTTTTACCATAGCAACGATTTGACGCAGTGTGTTCTGAACTGTGACATTATAATTTAGTTATTTAGCAGACACTCTTATCCAGAGCGACTTACATAACTACAGGGACATTCCCCCCAAAGCAAGTAGGGTGAAGTGCCTTGCCCAGGGACACAACGTCATTTCGCACGGCCGGGAATCTAACCGGCAACCTTCTGATTGGTAGCCCGATTCCCTAACCGCTCAGCCATCTAACTCCCATGACACACTAAACTGTTCCGTTTGTTCTCTATTCTCACACTCTGTTCCGTTTATGTTAATCTGTTTTATTGTACATTCCTCTGATTGTCTTCCGTGTTTTGTCTTTTGTCGGCTTATCCCTGTAACGTGGATTTGAATCACGTTCCGAATGCTACTTGGTGGAGTCATGAATGGCGGGTGTATTTTCGTCTGTTATGTTGACTGTAGTTGTTTTGTTTGTTGAATTTCTTCTTCCCTCCTGCAGAGAGCGCTGTTGTGCTCGATCTCCTGCTCTCTCTACCTGAGGAGCTCCCCCTGCTGGACTGTGTTAGATTGGAGCAGCACATGATCCAGGTAGCTTATGTTGGCCCCCTTATTTGTATTCATATTTTTTTTTATTCATCAACTTTTACAGAACACAAACATATGATTTTGGCCCCTTTTTGTTATACTGGAAACTTCAGTTCTTCTCTCTCTCTCTCTCTCTCTCTCTCTCTCTCTCTCTCTCTCTCTCTCTCTCTCTCTAATCTCTGATCTAACACAAGTGGCTATTTCTAGTCTTCTGAGTGGATTCTCCAATGGAAAGCTCAGAGGCATCTCCAGAACTCAAGTGCAGATCTAGAACGCATCCTGTTCCGACACAGTAATGTTGTGCCTTCCACCCCAGGCACACGCCAGCCTCACGTCTCCCGTGGACCTCTGCGAGGCCAGATCCAAAATGGCCGCCCGGGAGGCACAAGATGGCGGAGGGGCAGAGCCAGTGGGGGTCTTTCACCAGGCCCAGGTGAGCGGGGGAAGGGAGGCAGGCATTGGTCCTCTTCCAGATGGCCAGGTCAGAGACGGGTTGCAGCCCACCAATCAGGGAGAGGCTGCCGTGGCAACGGAGGCCCCCGGCTACCTGGTCCCTCCTCGTTCTGTTGCGATGGATGCTGCCCAACTGCAGAGGGCGACCGCTGGCCGTGATGGACACCCTGATGGCCAATCGCTCGCGTCTCAGAACGCTTCCTGCCAATCGAAGAGCAGCAGCAGATGCCAGGAGGAGGTGACCAATGGGACGGCGACGGTGTGCCCTCTTAACCCTTTCATGGTGCCGTTACAGCTGTTGGCACGACGACAGACCCAGTAGGCCGGGAGATACGGGGGTTGCTACGGCAACCGAGTCGTTTTACTTTCTAACTTTTGACGAGGCAGAAAATGGCGGCGTTAATGCGTCCATGTTCCTGTGGCCATTAATCTGTTAAAAGTGCAAAAATATTTAATATGCGATGAGTTAATGGCAGAAAATGCTTTTCGAGTTTCAGATTTCTTCTGCTGGATTGGAATAAGAATAAAGTGTATTTAACCGAGTGTGTCTACTATCTTTCATCTTTTCATCTTTCATGTCTGTTTTATGATCTACAAGAACATTTTGCGATACGGAGATTCGATGACTGATAGGCTTCTGAGACTTAATCAACAGTAAATGATTAATCTTTTGAGTTTCCATTTCTCCACACCTCCCATTCAGTATTTAAACTTTCAGTTCCTCACTCTTTCCTCAGAGTCCAGTCACACATTAACAATGTTACTGTACCCTGAGGTGTTTACTAAGGAAGTATACAAGTATGTTTTATGGACGTTTATAGCCAATATCCTGCTCCCATCGAGGCCTCCTATCAGTGGGGATTGAGAAATGGGCATCTTGCTGTCTGTAAAATGGCAAGTGTACATTCCAGAAACGTCAGTTCTCAGTCCAAATACGTTGCCTCAAAGCGTAAATCGTCAATACTCCTCAGTGTCATTCATTCATCATCTCGTTGCCAAGCAGATTGGGGCAAAGGTTAAAGTTGGCATCAGTTGAGATCGGTAACCAGCGACTCTTGATAGTAGCCTATCAAGCTTTTGCCTGCCACGGCATGTTTTTATGGTTCTTTGTTTTATCGCTGTTGTCATGCTGTATCGTTGTGTTGTATCCACCAAGGTCAGATATTGTTATACCCTTCCTCCTTCCTGGGGTAATCATTACCTCCTAAAGTATATGACCAATTGTGTCGGAGAAAGACGGTTTCCTCAGACCTCGAGCGTTGGACGGAATAGGTTTTTTCGGTGTCTTGTTCCTCATTGGTCTGACTGTTGAATAGCTAGTCTCAACAACCGTAGCTGTTCACTAACAGACAGAAGATCTGTACCCAGAATGTTCTAAAACAGTTAAAATAATAATTTCATGGTTCAAATAAATAATTGAAATCCTTTTTATTGAGAATAGGTTTGGTATTATTTACAGTTTGTGCAATGGCCATAGCTCATACAGCAGTGTAAACAGGAAATCGATGGTGATAAAATCAAGAAACAAAGAATGATACAGCATTTCCATCTCATTGTACAAGATAATAAAGAAAATACATTTACAAGATAATACATTTCATGTTGTGAGTTAATCCCACTTAAGGTTTTTACCGTTTGTAAACAATAATCTATGTCATGATCAGGGGCGTAGCCACGGGTAGGCCTGGGTAGGTCTGGGTAGGCCTGGGTAGGCCTGGGTAGGTCTGGGTAGGCCACAGGTAGGCCTGGGTAGGTCTGGGTAGGCCACAGGTAGGCCTGGGTAGGCCACAGGTAGGCCTGGGTAGGTCTGGGTAGGCCTGGGTAGGCCTGGGTAGGCCTGGGTAGGCCACAGGTAGGCCTGGGTAGGTCTGGGTAGGTCTGGGTAGGCCTGGGTAGGCCTGGGTAGGTCTGGGTAGGTCTGGGTAGGCCTGGGTAGGCCCAGGCACAGGCCTACTCAATGTGTTCTAAGGCCTACCCCAAAACGAAAATATCTCTGAAAAATTATGCACCGGGTGCACATCGCTGAAATTAAATCAGTAAAAAAAAAAACTATGAAAAGATGCCTATCCATATTTTTTTAGGCCTATCCAAAAATATTTTTCTGGCTACGCCCCCATGATGCCTTCCATCAAAGCAATGTCTTTGGTTCGATCCAATATAACAACTAGAAATGTGTTCATAGGCAATATACTGTTACTCTAGCTTTACAATAAATTAAGGATATTTAGGATAAACTAGTTTATGATTTGGTTAATTTCACCCTGACACCACAGACACAGTCCAGAACCTAGAAATATTCCTGTGATGTCATCATTATTGTGATGTCATCCTAATTGTGATGGGTAATGTAAATCAGAACTGTTGTGATGCACACAGGAAGTGAGGTACTGTGTAATGTCATTGGGTACAGCTGAAGTTACACTTCAGATGTTGTTTTGATCTGAGGTCTTTGAATCTTGATCTGTGGGAACACAAGAAGGAAAGTTACATGCCTTTGTCTGTGTGTCTGTCTTTGTTTAAAGAGTGTGTGCGCGTGTGTGTGTGTGCATGTCTGTTCATCCTACCGGCTGGTTGTTAAAGTTGTGGGGAATGAGCGGAGGCTGAGCGGAGCTGGAGGATCCTGGGTAGCGGGCACGCTGCTGAGAGTTGTCCGACGTAAGGGACCTGCCAGGCTGCTGGTACACGTTCACCTCTTCCTCGAACGTCGTGTTATTAGCCCCTGGTCAGAGGAAAGACAGTAGTGTTATTAGCCCCTGGTCAGAGGAAAGACAGTAGTGTTATTAGCCCCTGGTCAGAGGAAAGACAGTAGTGTTATTAGCCCCTGGTCAGAGGAAAGACAGTAGTGTTATTAGCCCCTGGTCAGAGGAAAGACAGTAGTGTTATTAGCCCCTGGTCAGAGGAGAGACAGTAGTGTTATTAGCCCCTGGTCAGAGGAGAGACAGTAGGTACAAGATCAGGATCTAGCTAGATCCTCCAGGTTTGATTTTATACAACGTCACAGCGAGTCCACACTGAATATTTTACTGTCTAGTTTATGATTTACAGACACCGGACAAGTTTTGGACCGAGGGACGATGTTGAGGGAATGTGGGAGTTATTAATACCTTCGAAGGGCCCTGCTGGTCGTTGAGGTGGGGGCCACTCGAAGTCATCTTCAAGCCAATCATTCACTATCTGCTCCTTGACGTCCTTGTTTCTGGAGGGACCGAGGGTAGGAATGAGGAAGAGTTGAAAAGGAGGGGAGGGGAGGGAGGTGAAAGTGTATTCTCTCACCGTAAGGCTCTTACTTCATGGTTTGAAGAGAAAACATTTTATGTGACAAAGCACTGTTATATTGCAGTCTGCCACAGCAGGTGACACACAGTATGTAACAGTCAGCAGGCTGTCTGTCACACCAGGTGACACACAGTATGTAACAGTCAGCAGGCTGTCTGTCACACCAGGTGACACACAGTATGTAACAGTCAGCAGGCTGTCTGTCACACCAGGTGACACACAGTATGTTACAGTCAGCAGGCTGTCCTTCACACCAGGTGACACACAGTATGTAACAGTCAGCAGGCTGTCCTTCACACCAGGTGACACACAGTATGTAACAGTCAGCAGGCTGTCTGTCAGGCTGTCTGGCTCACCTCCTCTGTCTCTGCTTGGTGAGCAGCAGGTAGGCAGTCAGGACCCCCACCAGCACCACCAGCACCAAGCCTGTCACACTCATCCCCACGTAGAAGCCAATCTTGTTGATGGGGTGGTTACACTTGGAGCCCATGTACCAAGTGGATCCTGTGTGGAGACATCTGAAACACAACGCCCATGCTACACTGTTAGTGTGTGTTGGTGTTAAGGTGTCTGTGTGTAGTAGTAAAGTGAAGCACACATGGGTGTGTGAAAGGTTTGTGTGTGAAAGGTGTGTGTGTGTGGAAGAACACAATAGATCCATGTATATGTGTATAGTTGTAAAGTGAAGGACATACTTGTGTTGGTGTTAAGGTGTGTGTTTCGGTGTTAAGGTGTGTGTGTGTGTGTGTGTAGTTGTAAAGTGAAGGACATACTTGTGTGTGTTGGTGTTAATTAGTGTGTGTGTGCCTGTGTAGTTGTAAAGTGAAGCACATACTTGTGTTGGTGTTAAGGTGTGTGTGTGTCTGTGTTGGTGTGTGGGTGTTGGTGTGTGCGTCTGTGTGTGTAGTTGTAAAGTGAAGCACATACGAGCACTGGGCTCCTTCAGCCGCTGAGACAGCACAGGTGCCGTCGTTGTCACATGTGAAGGGATCAGGGTGTCCAGGATCGCACTTATTCACACACTTCAGTATGCCGCTCATGTTGACGCCAAGGTAGTGTTCTGCATGGTCCGGGTTTGAGACAGAGCTTTTACACACAGCTGTCAGAGAAAAAGAGAGGGAGAGAGAGAGAGAGTGAGAGGGAGGGGGAGGGGGAGGGGGAGGGGGAGGGGGAGGGGGAGGGGGAGGGGGAGAGAGAGAGAGAGAGAGAGAGAGAGAGAGAGAGAGAGAGAGAGAGAGAGAGAAAGCGGGGCAGAGAGTGAACAAGAGAAGGAGGGAGGGAGAGAGAGAGAGAGAGAGGGGGAGAGGGAGAGAGAGAGGGAGAGGGAGAGAGAAAGGGAGAGAGAGACAGCGAGAGACAGAGAGCAGACAGCTTTGTTTAAACACTGATTATGCGGCCATTTACATATTTTTTTGTGATCAAACGTCTGGACAGATTTCCCATTTTCAAAATGTTTGAGGAAACCTTTGTCCCTGGCTGTAAGAATGATAACACACTGACTGTTTCTCACACACACACGCACACGCACACACACATACACACACACTGATTCTTCTGTCAATCTTGAACATGCCGTCGCCGTATAGTTATTCTTACTTACCTGTTAGATCCAAATCTTCTTTTTTTGGTTGTTCTGTACTGGTTATGTTGAACCCAGGACAACCTAGAGTGGCTATTATGAGTAGGAGATTAGGTTGGTAAAAAACACATACATTCTACCTGAAATTTCTGTTTTTAAATGGCCTTAAATCTTATATATATGAGACTGTGATCCCAATAATTATTTATTGTCATAAAAATAAAAAAGTCCCATGGTAAAAAGACATTTGTTTACCTGGCGTGACATCAGAACAGGTTTTGACATCTTTTACTGCAGTCTGAACTTGCTCAAATAAAGTGTTGAATTCAGTCTCTGCCTGTGCGGAATTGTTAACCTCCAAAACAACGTTGTGTTCGACTCTTACACTGGATGTGAGGAAAATGTAAAAATAACGAAGTATTGTCAAATCCGTATCAGTAATAGTTTAAACCATTGACCTTTTCAATACCGTTTCAAGGAAAATGTCTTAGTGTAACGGTATTACCCTTATTCTGAAATGCACATTGTGTTTGTGGTAGTTCTATCCCTATAATCTTAGTTCATACATTACCCGTTGTTTTCCATCCTGACATAGTTTAAGGCCCTATCTTCAATCTGATAAGGTAGGAAATAACAGCCAACGTCAGTGAAATATTTTAACATCAACATAATTGTTTGCATGAAGATTTAGATGTGTGCACAACCCTTACAAATGGCTTGACAAGGATAAAGTTACCATGGTTACCTTGTCCGACAGGCCGTCTTGTGTCGCAGATCTTCTGCGTCTGGTTGCCGGACGGCTGTTTGTTCAGGGAAGAAGACAGTGACATCATGTTTTATTTTATTTTCAAAGGCATTGAATACTTATATTTAAATATATTACATTTAAACACCACCGAATTTGTTGGTTTTGAATTCACCTTTTTAAAATTGAAATATGAATTCATTTCAATGTTAAAAAAAGAAGAACAATTCGTATAATTAAGACCCCCCCCTCCCAGAAAAAACATCAACCTTCAGATATTCAAATAGTACAATATTCATGCTGCTCAAATTTAAATGGTGAAATTCTGATCTAATTCTAGCCCCAAAAAATCTGAGAAGGGCTTGCTTGTCTGAGACCAGACCTCTCTCCTGAGACCCCCCCAGGCTGTGATTGGATGACAGATTCAGACCCCAGGCTGTGATTGGATGACTGATCTGCGTGTATGACTGCCTGCAGCTACACCTGGATGAGAGGGGCCTGAGGAGAGAGGTCTGCAGTTGGACCCTTCTCAGAGAAGTGAGATGGTTCGATTGGTATCCCAGATGTTGCAATCTGATTTTTAATTAGTTATTACATTGAAATAAATGAATAGTACAATTTTTAAGAGGTGAATTCAAAACCAACAAATTCGATGGTGTTTAAATGTCAATATAAAGTATACAATGCCTTTTCAAATTCAAAATGTCACAGATTTTTTACCATACATATTAAAATAAACTTTACAAAGCGTCATTTTATCGCAACATTCGATATGACAACGCAGCGACGGATTCCAAGCTTTACATCCGGCCTCTCCGATGATCGTTAAACTTGTGTAATTAGATGAAGCATACTTTCAGGTTTTACCTTTCACCATTTATAATGTTGTAGTACGTTTCCTTGTAAATAGGGGACGTTACCTTAAATTGATGACATTCACTGATTTGAAGTTTTGAATCCTCGTAATGTAATATATCTTCATCTGAAACAGCAATGGAGGGTTGAACACTCATGAATACATAGCCTACTGTAAATTGTATTTCCTTTTAATGGTAAACTTTTTTAAGTGGTTTCTTACATCTGTAGTGAAATCTTCAACAAAGTTCTTGTATTCTGTAGATTCCTTATCTTCGAACTCTGGTATAAAAGGCTCATCTACTTCCATGTTGACTAATGCTGACCTCTCAATTTGTTCTTAGTAAAGTGAAAAAACATTTTTCAATTAATCACTTTTTCCCTATTGAGATAATTGATGAAATTATACAAACATTTTGACTATGTAATAAGTGTTTATCATACAAAATGGCCAACATACTTGGTAAAACGATGTCAACAATGTCTTTGCATGTCCTGCCTTTATAATTGTCGGGGCAGATGCAACTTTCTCCGTTAGGGTTTGGAGTTCCACCGTTTTCACACCTTACAGGGACTTTTGTTGTTGTAGTCGGGCTGGTGCTTGTAGGTGAATGTGTTGTAACAATATTAGGAGTCGTTGGTTTAGCTGTAGTTACAACAGGACTGGTGGGTTTATCCGTAGTTACAACAGCACTGGTGGGTTTATCCGTAGTTACTACAGGACTGGTGGGTTTAGCGGTAGTTACAACAGGACTGGTGGGTTTAGCGGTAGTTACAACAGCACTGGTGGGTTTAGCTGTAGTTACAACAGGACTGGTGGGTTTAGCGGTAGTTACAACAGGACTGGTGGGTTTATCCGTTGTTACAACAGCACTGGTGGGTTTAGCTGTAGTTACAACAGGACTGGTGGGTTTAGCTGTAGTTACAACAGGACTGGTGGGTTTAGCTGTAGTTACAACTGGACTGGTGGGTTTATCCGTAGTTACAACAGGACTGGTGGGTTTAGCGGTAGTTACAACTGGACTGGTTGGTTTAGCTGTAGTTACAACAGGACTGGTGGGTTTAACCGTAGTTACAACAGCACTGGTGGGTTTAGCGGTAGTTACAACAGCACTGGTGGGTTTAGCGGTAGTTACAACAGCACTGGTGGGTATAGCGGTAGTTACAACAGGACTGGTGGGTTTAACCGTAGCTGTCGCTGCTGTGTCAGGGCTGGTCTGCTCCGCTGTGGTTCCGGCAGTAGCTGTCGCTGCTGTGTCAGGACTGGTCTGCTCCGCTGTGGTTCCGGCAGTAGCTGTCGCTGCTGTGTCAGGGCTGGTCTGCTCAGCTGTGGTTCCGGCAGTAGCTGTCGCTTCTGTGTCAGGGCTGGTCTGCTCAGCTGTGGTTCCGGCAGTAGCTGTCGCTACTGTGTCCGCTGTGGTTCCAGCAGTAGCTGTCGCTGCTGTGTCAGGGCTGGTCGGCTTCGCTGTGGTTCCGGCAGTAGCTGTCGCTGCTGTGTCAGGGCTGGTCTGCTCCGCTGTGGTTCCGGCAGTAGCTGTCGCTGCTGTGTCAGGGCTGGTCTGCTCCGCTGTGGTTCCGGCAGTAGCTGTCGCTGCTGTGTCCGCTGTGGTTCCAGCAGTAGCTGTCGCTGCTGTGTCAGGGCTTGTCTGCTCCTCTGTGGTTCCGGAAGTAGCTGTCGCTGCTGTGTCAGGGCTGGTCTGCTCCTCTGTGGTTCCGGCAGAAGCTGTCGCTGCTGTGTCAGGGCTGGTCTGCTCCGCTGTGGTTCCGGCAGTAGCTGTCGCTGCTGTGTCCGCTGTGGTTCCAGCAGAAGCTGTCGCTGCTGTGTCAGGGCTGGTCTGCTCCGCTGTGGTTCCGGCAGTAGCTGTCGCTGCTGTGTCAGGGCTGGTCTGCTCCGCTGTGGTTCCGGCAGTAGCTGTCGCTGCTGTGTCAGCGCTGGTCTGCTCCGCTGTGGTTCCGGCAGTAGCTGTCGCTGCTGTGTCAGGGCTGGTCTGCTCCGCTGTGGTTCCAGCAGTAGCTGTCGCTGCTGTGTCAGGGCTGGTCTGCTCCGCTGTGGTTCCGGCAGTAGCTGTCGCTGCTGTGTCAGGGCTGGTCTGCTCCGCTGTGGTTCCGGCAGTAGCTGTCGCTGCTGTGTCAGGGCTGGTCTGCTCCGCTGTGGTTCCGGCAGTAGCTGTCGCTGCTGTGTCAGGGCTGGTCTGCTCCGCTGTGGTTCCGGCAGTAGCTGTCGCTGCTGTGTCAGGGCTGGTCTGCTCCTCTGTGGTTCCGGCAGTAGTTGTCGCTGCTGTGTCAGGGCTGGTCTGCTCCGCTGTGGTTCCGGCAGTAGCTGTCGCTGCTGTGTCAGGGCTGGTCTGCTCCGCTGTGGTTCCGGCAGTAGCTGTCGCTGCTGTGTCAGGGCTGGTCTGCTCCGCTGTGGTTCCGGCAGTAGCTGTCGCTGCTGTGTCAGGGCTGGTCTGCTCCGCTGTGGTTCCGGCAGTAGCTGTCGCTGCTGTGTCAGGGCTGGTCTGCTCCGCTGTGGTTCCGGTAGTAGCTGTCGCTGCTGTGTCAGCTGTGGTTCCAGCAGAAGCTGTCGCTGCTGTGTCAGGGCTGGTCTGCTCCGCTGTGGTTCCGGCAGTAGCTGTCGCTGCTGTGTCAGGGCTGGTCTGCTCCGCTGTGGTTCCGGCAGTAGCTGCTGTGTCAGGGCTGGTCGGCTCCGCTGTGGTTCCGGCAGTAGCTGTCGCTGCTGTGTCAGGGCTGGTCTGCTCCGCTGTGGTTCCGGCAGTAGCTGTCGCTGCTGTGTCAGGGCTGGTCTGCTCCGCTGTGGTTCCGGCAGTAGCTGTCGCTGCTGTGTCAGGGCTGGTCTGCTCCGCTGTGGTTCCGGCAGTAGCTGTCGCTGCTGTGTTCGCTGTTGTTCCAGCAGAAGCTGTCGCTGCTGTGTCAGGGCTGGTCTGCTCCGCTGTGGTTCCGGCAGTAGCTGTCGCTGCTGTATCAGGGCTGGTCTGCTCCGCTGTGGTTCCGGCAGTAGCTGTCGCTGCTGTGTCAGGGCTGGTTTGCTCCGCTGTGGTTCCGGCAGTAGCTGTCGCTGCTGTGTCAGGGCTGGTCTGCTCCGCTGTGGTTCCGGCAGTAGCTGCTGTGTCAGGGCTGGTCGGCTCCGCTGTGGTTCCGGCAGTAGCTGTCGCTGCTGTGTCAGGGCTGGTCTGCTCCGCTGTGGTTCCGGCAGTAGCTGTCGCTGCTGTGTCAGGGCTGGTCTGCTCCGCTGTGGTTCCGGCAGTAGCTGTCGCTGCTGTGTCAGGGCTGGTCTGCTCCGCTGTGGTTCCGGCAGTAGCTGTCGCTGCTGTGTTCGCTGTTGTTCCAGCAGAAGCTGTCGCTGCTGTGTCAGGGCTGGTCTGCTCCGCTGTGGTTCCGGCAGTAGCTGTCGCTGCTGTGTCAGGGCTGGTCTGCTCCGCTGTGGTTCCGGCAGTAGCTGTCGCTGCTGTGTCAGGGCTGGTCTGCTCCGCTGTGGTTCCGGCAGTAGCTGTCGCTGCTGTGTCAGGGCTGGTTTGCTCCGCTGTGGTTCCGGCAGTAGCTGTCGCTGCTGTGTCAGGGCTGGTCTGCTCCGCTGTGGTTCCGGCAGTAGCTGTCGCTGCTGTGTCAGGGCTGGTCTGCTCCGCTGTGGTTCCGGCAGTAGCTGTCGCTGCTGTGTCTGGGCTGGTCTGCTCCGCTGTGGTTCCGGCAGTAGCTGTCGCTGCTGTGTCAGGGCTGGTCTGCTCCTCTGTGGTTCCGGCAGAAGCTGTCGCTGCTGTGTCAGGGCTGGTCTGCTCCGCTGTGGTTCGGGCAGTAGCTGTCACTGCTGTGTCAGGGCTGGTCTGCTCCGCTGTGGTTCCGGCAGTAGCTGTCGCTGCTGTGTCAGGGCTGGTCTGCTCCGCTGTGGTTCCGGCAGTAGCTGTCGCTGCTGTGTCAGGGCTGGTCTGCTCCGCTGTGGTTCCGGCAGTAGCTGCTGTGTCAGGGCTGGTCGGCTCCGCTGTGGTTCCGGCAGTAGCTGTCGCTGCTGTGTCAGGGCTGGTCTGCTCCGCTGTGGTTCCGGCAGTAGCTGTCGCTGCTGTGTCAGGGCTGGTCTGCTCCGCTGTGGTTCCGGCAGTAGCTGTCGCTGCTGTGTCAGGGCTGGTCTGCTCCGCTGTGGTTCCGGCAGTAGCTGTCGCTGCTGTGTTCGCTGTTGTTCCAGCAGAAGCTGTCGCTGCTGTGTCAGGGCTGGTCTGCTCCGCTGTGGTTCCGGCAGTAGCTGTCGCTGCTGTGTCAGGGCTGGTCTGCTCCGCTGTGGTTCCGGCAGTAGCTGTCGCTGCTGTATCAGGGCTGGTCTGCTCCGCTGTGGTTCCGGCAGTAGCTGTCGCTGCTGTGTCAGGGCTGGTTTGCTCCGCTGTGGTTCCGGCAGTAGCTGTCGCTGCTGTGTCAGGGCTGGTCTGCTCCGCTGTGGTTCCGGCAGTAGCTGCTGTGTCAGGGCTGGTCGGCTCCGCTGTGGTTCCGGCAGTAGCTGTCGCTGCTGTGTCAGGGCTGGTCTGCTCCGCTGTGGTTCCGGCAGTAGCTGTCGCTGCTGTGTCAGGGCTGGTCTGCTCCGCTGTGGTTCCGGCAGTAGCTGTCGCTGCTGTGTCAGGGCTGGTCTGCTCCGCTGTGGTTCCGGCAGTAGCTGTCGCTGCTGTGTTCGCTGTTGTTCCAGCAGAAGCTGTCGCTGCTGTGTCAGGGCTGGTCTGCTCCGCTGTGGTTCCGGCAGTAGCTGTCGCTGCTGTGTCAGGGCTGGTCTGCTCCGCTGTGGTTCCGGCAGTAGCTGTCGCTGCTGTGTCAGGGCTGGTCTGCTCCGCTGTGGTTCCGGCAGTAGCTGTCGCTGCTGTGTCAGGGCTGGTTTGCTCCGCTGTGGTTCCGGCAGTAGCTGTCGATGCTGTGTCAGGGCTGGTCTGCTCCGCTGTGGTTCCGGCAGTAGCTGTCGCTGCTGTGTCAGGGCTGGTCTGCTCCGCTGTGGTTCCGGCAGTAGCTGTCGCTGCTGTGTCTGGGCTGGTCTGCTCCGCTGTGGTTCCGGCAGTAGCTGTCGCTGCTGTGTCAGGGCTGGTCTGCTCCTCTGTGGTTCCGGCAGAAGCTGTCGCTGCTGTGTCAGGGCTGGTCTGCTCCGCTGTGGTTCGGGCAGTAGCTGTCACTGCTGTGTCAGGGCTGGTCTGCTCCGCTGTGGTTCCGGCAGTAGCTGTCGCTGCTGTGTCAGGGCTGGTCTGCTCCGCTGTGGTTCCGGCAGTAGCTGTCGCTGCTGTGTCAGGGCTGGTTTGCTCCGCTGTGGTTCCGGCAGTAGCTGTCGCTGCTGTGTCAGGGCTGGTCTGCTCCGCTGTGGTTCCGGCAGTAGCTGTCGCTGCTGTCTCAGGGCTGGTCTGCTCCGCTGTGGTTCCGGCAGTAGCTGTCGCTGCTGTGTCAGGGCTGGTCTGCTCCGCTGTGGTTCCGGCAGTAGCTGTCGCTGCTGTGTCAGGGCTGGTCTGCTCCTCTGTGGTTCCGGCAGAAGCTGTCGCTGCTGTGTCAGGGCTGGTCTGCTCCGCTGTGGTTCCGGCAGTAGCTGTCGCTGCTGTGTCCGCTGTGGTTCCAGCAGAAGCTGTCGCTGCTGTGTCAGGGCTGGTCTGCTCCGCTGTGGTTCCGGCAGTAGCTGTCGCTGCTGTGTCAGGGCTGGTCTGCTCCGCTGTGGTTCCGGCAGTAGCTGCTGTGTCAGGGCTGGTTTGCTCCGCTGTGGTTCCGGCAGTAGCTGTCGCTGCTGTGTCAGGGCTGGTCTGCTCTGCTGTGGTTCCGGCAGTAGCTGTCGCTGCTGTGTCAGGGCTGGTCTGCTCCGCTGTGGTTCTGGCAGTAGCTGTCACTGCTGTGTCCGCTGTGGTTCCAGCAGAAGCTGTCGCTGCTGTGTCAGGGCTGGTCTGCTCCGCTGTGGTTCCGGCAGTAGCTGTCGCTGCTGTGTCAGGGCTGGTCTGCTCCGCTGTGGTTCCGGCAGTAGCTGTCGCTGCTGTGTCAGGGCTGGTCTGCTCCGCTGTGGTTCCGGCAGTAGCTGTCGCTGCTGTGTCAGGGCTGGTCTGCTCCGATGTGGTTCCGGCAGTAGCTGTCGCTGCTGTGTCCGCTGTGGTTCCAGCAGAAGCTGTCGCTGCTGTGTCAGGGCTGGTCTGCTCCGCTGTGGTTCCGGCAGTAGCTGTCGCTGCTGTGTCAGGGCTGGTCTGCTCCGCTGTGGTTCCGGCAGTAGCTGTCGCTGCTGTGTCAGGGCTGGTTTGCTCCGCTGTGGTTCCGGCAGTAGCTGTCGCTGCTGTGTCAGGGCTGGTCTGCTCCGCTGTGGTTCCGGCAGTAGCTGTCGCTACTGTGTCAGGGCTGGTGTGCTCCGCTGTGGTTCCGGCAGTAGCTGTCGCTGCTGTGTCAGGGCTGGTCTGCTCCGCTGTGGTTCCGGCAGTAGCTGTCGCTGCTGTGTCAGGGCTGGTCTGCTCCTCTGTGGTTCCGGCAGAAGCTGTCGCTGCTGTGTCAGGGCTGGTCTGCTCCGCTGTGGTTCCGGCAGTAGCTGTCGCTGCTGTGTCAGGGCTGGTCTGCTCCGCTGTGGTTCCGGCAGTAGCTGCTGTGTCAGGGCTGGTCGGCTCCGCTGTGGTTCCGGCAGTAGCTGTCGCTGCTGTGTCAGGGCTGGTCTGCTCCGCTGTGGTTCCGGCAGTAGCTGTCGCTGCTGTGTCAGGGCTGGTCTGCTCCGCTGTGGTTCCGGCAGTAGCTGTCGCTGCTGTGTCCGCTGTGGTTTCAGCAGAAGCTGTCGCTGCTGTGTCAGGGCTGGTCTGCTCCGCTGTGGTTCCGGCAGTAGCTGTCGCTGCTGTGTCCACTGTGGTTCCGGCAGTAGCTGTCGCTGCTGTGTCAGGGCTGGTCTGCTCCGCTGTGGTTCCGGCAGTAGCTGTCGCTGCTGTGTCAGGGCTGGTCTGCTCCGCTGTGGTTCCGGCAGTAGCTGTCGCTACTGTGTCAGGGCTGGTCTGCTCCGCTGTTGTTCCGGCAGTAGCTGTCGCTGCTGTGTCAGGGCTGGTCTGCTCCGCTGTGGTTCCGGCAGTAGCTGTCGCTGCTGTGTCAGGGCTGGTCTGCTCCTCTGTGGTTCCGGCAGAAGCTGTCGCTGCTGTGTCAGGGCTGGTCTGCTCCGCTGTGGTTCCGGCAGTAGCTGTCGCTGCTGTGTCAGGGCTGGTCTGCTCCGCTGTGGTTCCGGCAGTAGCTGCTGTGTCAGGGCTGGTCGGCTCCGCTGTGGTTCCGGCAGTAGCTGTCGCTGCTGTGTCAGGGCTGGTCTGCTCCGCTGTGGTTCCGGCAGTAGCTGTCGCTGCTGTGTCAGGGCTGGTCTGCTCCGCTGTGGTTCCGGCAGTAGCTGTCGCTGCTGTGTCCGCTGTGGTTTCAGCAGAAGCTGTCGCTGCTGTGTCAGGGCTGGTCTGCTCCGCTGTGGTTCCGGCAGTAGCTGTCGCTGCTGTGTCCACTGTGGTTCCGGCAGTAGCTGTCGCTGCTGTGTCAGGGCTGGTCTGCTCCGCTGTGGTTCCGGCAGTAGCTGTCGCTGCTGTGTCAGGGCTGGTCTGCTCCGCTGTGGTTCCGGCAGTAGCTGTCGCTGCTGTGTCAGGGCTGTTCTGCTGCGCTGTGGTTCCAGCAGTAGCTGTCGCTGCTGTGTCAGGGCTGGTCTGCTCCGCTGTGGTTCCGGCAGTAGCTGTCGCTGCTGTGTCCGCTGTGGTTCCAGCAGAAGCTGTCGCTGCTGTGTCAGGGCTGGTCTGCTCCGCTGTGGTTCCGGCAGTAGCTGTCGCTGCTGTGTCAGGGCTGGTCTTCTCCGCTGTGGTTCCGGCAGTAGCTGTCGCTGCTGTGTGCGCTGTGGTTCCGGCAGTAGCTGCTGTGTCAGGGCTGGTCGGCTCCGCTGTGGTTCCGGCAGTAGCTGTCGCTGCTGTGTCAGGGCTGGTCTGCTCCGCTGTGGTTCCGGCAGTAGCTGTCGCTGCTGTGTCAGGGCTGGTCTGCTCCTCTGTGGTTCCGGCAGAAGCTGTCGCTGCTGTGTCAGGGCTGGTCTGCTCCGCTGTGGTTCCGGCAGTAGCTGTCGCTGCTGTGTCAGGGCTGGTCTGCTCCGCTGTGGTTCCGGCAGTAGCTGCTGTGTCAGGGCTGGTCGGCTCCGCTGTGGTTCCGGCAGTAGCTGTCGCTGCTGTGTCAGGGCTGGTCTGCTCCGCTGTGGTTCCGGCAGTAGCTGTCGCTGCTGTGTCAGGGCTGGTCTGCTCCGCTGTGGTTCCGGCAGTAGCTGTCGCTGCTGTGTCAGGGCTGGTCTGCTCCGCTGTGGTTCCGGCAGTAGCTGTCGCTGCTGTGTCCGCTGTGGTTTCAGCAGAAGCTGTCGCTGCAGTGTCAGGGCTGGTCTGCTCCGCTGTGGTTCCGGCAGTAGCTGTCGCTGCTGTGTCCACTGTGGTTCCGGCAGTAGCTGTCGCTGCTGTGTCAGGGCTGGTCTGCTCCGCTGTGGTTCCGGCAGTAGCTGTAGCTGCTGTGTCAGGGCTGGTCTGCTCCGCTGTGGTTCCGGCAGTAGCTGTCGCTGCTGTGTCAGGGCTGGTCTTCTCCGCTGTGGTTCCGGCAGTAGCTGTCGCTGCTGTGTGCGCTGTGGTTCCGGCAGTAGCTGCTGTGTCAGGGCTGGTCGGCTCCGCTGTGGTTCCGGCAGTAGCTGTCGCTGCTGTGTCAGGGCTGGTCTGCTCCGCTGTGGTTCCGGCAGTAGCTGTCGCTGCTGTGTCAGGGTTGGTCTGCTCCGCTGTGGTTCCGGCAGTAGCTGTCGCTGCTGTGTCCGCTGTGGTTCCAGCAGAAGCTGTCGCTGCTGTGTCAGGGCTGGTCTGCTCCGCTGTGGTTCCGGCAGTAGCTGTCGCTGCTGTGTCAGGGCTGGTCTGCTCCGCTGTGGTTCCGGCAGTAGCTGTCGCTGTTGTGTCCGCTGTGGTTCCGGCAGTAGCTGTCGCTGCTGTGTCAGGGCTGGTCTGCTCCGCTGTGGTTCCGGCAGTAGCTGTCGCTGCTGTGTCAGGTCTGGTCTGCTCCACTGTGGTTCCGGCAGTAGCTGCTGTGTTAGGGCTGGTCGGCTCCGCTGTGGTTCCGGCAGTAGCTGTCGCTGCTGTGTCAGGGCTGTTCTGCTCCGCTGTGGTTCCGGCAGTAGCTGTCGCTGCTGTGTCAGGGCTGGTCTGCTCCGCTGTGGTTCCGGCAGTAGCTGTCGCTGCTGTGTCCGCTGTGGTTCCAGCAGAAACCGTCGCTGCTGTGTCAGGGCTGGTCTGCTCCGCTGTGGTTCCGGCAGTAGCTGTCGCTGCTGTGTCAGGGCTGGTCTTCTCCGCTGTGGTTCCGGCAGTAGCTGTCGCTGCTGTGTGCGCTGTGGTTCCGGCAGTAGCTGCTGTGTCAGGGCTGGTCTGCTCCGCTGTGGTTCCGGCAGTAGCTGTCGCTGCTGTGTCAGGGCTGGTCTGCTCCGCTGTAGTTCCGGCAGTAACTGTCGCTGCTGTGTCAGGGCTGGTCTGCTCCGCTGTGGTTCCGGCAGTAGCTGTCGCTGCTGTGTCCGCTGTGGTTCCAGCAGAAGCTGTCGCTGCTGTGTCAGGGCTGGTCTGCTCCGATGTGGTTCCGGCAGTAGCTGTCGCTGCTGTGTCAGGGCTGGTCTGCTCCGCTGTGGTTCCGGCAGTAGCTGTCGCTGCTGTGTCCGCTGTGGTTCCGGCAGTAGCTGTCGCTGCTGTGTCAGGGCTGGTCTGCTCCGCTGTGGTTCCGGCAGTAGCTGTCGCTGCTGTTTCAGGGCTGGTCTGCTCCGCTGTGGTTCCGGCAGTAGCTGTCGCTGCTGTGTCAGGGCTGGTCTGCTCCGCTGTGGTTCCGGCAGTAGCTGTCGCTGCTGTGTCAGGGCTGGTCTGCTCCTCTGTGGTTCCGGCAGTAGCTGTCGCTGCTGTGTCAGGGCTGGTCTGCTCCACTGTGGTTCCGGCAGTAGCTGTCGCTGCTGTGTCAGGGCTGGTCTGCTCCGCTGTGGTTCCGGCAGTAGCTGTCGCTGCTGTGTCAGGGCTGGTCTGCTCCGCTGTGGTTCCGGCAGTAGCTGTCGCTGCTGTGTCAGGGCTGGTCTGCTCCGCTGTGGTTCCGGCAGTAGCTGTCGCTGCTGTGTCAGGGCTGGTCTGCTCCGCTGTGGTTCCGGCAGTAGCTGTCGCTGCTGTGTCAGGGCTGGTCTGCTCCTCTGTGGTTCTGGCAGTAGCTGTCGCTGCGGTGTCAGGATTGGTCTGCTCCGCTGTGGTTCCGTCAGTAGCTGTCGCTGCTGTGTCAGGGCTGGTCTGCTCCTCTGTGGTTCCGGCAGAAGCTGTCTCTGCTGTGTCAGGGCTGGTCTGCTCCGCTGTAGTTCCGGCAGTAGCTGTCGGTGCTGTGTCAGGGCTGGTCTGCTCCGCTGTGGTTCCGGTAGTAGCTGTCGCTGCTGTGTCAGGACTGGTCTGCTCCGCTGTGGTTCCGGCAGTAGCTGTCGCTGCTGTGTCAGGGCTGGTCTGCTCCGCTGTGGTTCCGGCAGTAGCTGTCGCTGCTGTGTCAGGGCTGGTCTGCTCCGCTGTGGTTCCGGCAGTAGCTGTTGCTGCTGTGTCAGTGCTGGTCTTCTCCGCTGTGGTTCCGGCAGTAGCTGTCGCTGCTGTGTCAGGGCTGGTCTGCTCCGCTGTGGTTCCGGCAGTAGCTGTCGCTGCTGTGTCAGGGCTGGTCTGCTCCTCTGTGGTTCCGGCAGTAGCTGTCGGTGCTGTGTCAGGGCTGGTCTGCTCCGCTGTGGTTCCGGCAGTAGCTGTCGCTGCTGTGTCAGGGCTGGTCTGCTCCGCTGTGGTTCCGGCAGTAGCTGTCGCTGTTGTGTCAGGGCTGGTCTGCTCAGCTGTGGTTCCGGCAGTAGCTGTCGCTACTGTGTCCGCTGTGGTTCCAGCAGTAGCTGTCGCTGCTGTGTCAGGGCTGGTCGGCTTCGCTGTGGTTCCGACAGTAGCTGTCGCTGCTGTGTCAGGGCTGGTCTGCTCCGCTGTGGTTCCGGCAGTAGCTGTCGCTGCTGTGTCAGGGCTGGTCTGCTCCGCTGTGGTTCCGGCAGTAGCTGTTGCTGCTGTGTCAGTGCTGGTCTTCTCCGCTGTGGTTCCGGCAGTAGCTGTCGCTGCTGTGTCAGGGCTGGTCTGCTCCGCTGTGGTTCCGGCAGTAGCTGTCGCTGCTGTGTCAGGGCTGGTCTGCTCCTCTGTGGTTCCGGCAGTAGCTGTCGGTGCTGTGTCAGGGCTGGTCTGCTCCGCTGTGGTTCCGGCAGTAGCTGTCGCTGCTGTGTCAGGGCTGGTCTGCTCCGCTGTGGTTCCGGCAGTAGCTGTCGCTGTTGTGTCAGGGCTGGTCTGCTCAGCTGTGGTTCCGGCAGTAGCTGTCGCTACTGTGTCCGCTGTGGTTCCAGCAGTAGCTGTCGCTGCTGTGTCAGGGCTGGTCGGCTTCGCTGTGGTTCCGACAGTAGCTGTCGCTGCTGTGTCAGGGCTGGTCTGCTCCGCTGTGGTTCCGGCAGTAGCTGTCGCTGCTGTGTCAGGGCTGGTCTGCTCCGCTGTGGTTCCGGCAGTAGCTGTCGCTGCTGTGTCAGGGCTGGTTTGCTCCGCTGTGGTTCCAGCAACTGTAGTTTGCTCCGCTGTAGTTCCAGCAGCTGTAGTTTGCTCCGCTGTGGTTCCAGCAGCTGTGGTTACATCAGGGCTGGTTTGCTCCGCTGTGGTTCCAGCAGCTGTGGTTACATCAGGGCTGGTTTGCTCCGCTGTGGTTCCAGCAGCTGTGGTTACATCAGGGCTGGTTTGCTCCGCTGTGGTTCCAGCATCTGTAGTCACATCAGGGCTGGTTTGCTCTGCTGTGCTTCCAGCAGCTGTGGTGGCTTCAGGGCTGGTTTGCTCCGCTGTTGTTCCAGCATCTGTAGTCACATCAGGGCTGGTTTGCTCCGCTGTGGTTCCAGCATCTGTAGTCACATCAGGGCTGGTTTGCTCTGCTGTGGTTCCAGCAGCTGTGGTGGCTTCAGGGCTGGTTTGCTCCGCTGTTGTTCCAGCATCTGTAGTCACATCAGGGCTGGTTTGCTCCGCTGTGGTTCCAGCATCTGTAGTCACATCAGGGCTGGTTTGCTCTGCTGTGGTTCCAGCAGCTGTGGTTACATCAGGGCTGGTTTGCTCTGCTGTAGTCCCAGCAACTGTAGTTGCGTCAGGGCTGGTTTG
Source organism: Hypomesus transpacificus (assembly GCF_021917145.1). Lineage (NCBI taxonomy): Eukaryota > Metazoa > Chordata > Actinopteri > Osmeriformes > Osmeridae > Hypomesus > Hypomesus transpacificus. The sequence continues at coordinate 247,069 of NW_025813741.1, read as the reverse complement.
CTCCGCTGTGGTTCCAGCAGCTGTAGTTTGCTCCGCTGTGGTTCCAGCAGCTGTGGTTACATCAGGGCTGGTTTGCTCCGCTGTGGTTGCAGCAGCTGTAGTTTGCTCCGCTGTAGTTCCAGCAGCTGTAGTTTGCTCCGCTGTGGTTCCAGCAGCTGTGGTTACATCAGGGCTGGTTTGCTCCGCTGTGGTTCCAGCAGCTGTGGTTACATCAGGGCTGGTTTGCTCCGCTGTGGTTCCAGCAGCTGTGGTTACATCAGGGCTGGTTTGCTCCGCTGTGGTTCCAGCATCTGTAGTCACATCAGGGCTGGTTTGCTCTGCTGTGCTTCCAGCAGCTGTGGTGGCTTCAGGGCTGGTTTGCTCCGCTGTTGTTCCAGCATCTGTAGTCACATCAGGGCTGGTTTGCTCCGCTGTGGTTCCAGCATCTGTAGTCACATCAGGGCTGGTTTGCTCTGCTGTGGTTCCAGCAGCTGTGGTTACATCAGGGCTGGTTTGCTCTGCTGTAGTCCCAGCAACTGTAGTTGCGTCAGGGCTGGTTTGCTCCGCTGTGGTTCCAGCATCTGTAGTCACATCAGGGCTGGTTTGCTCTGCTGTGGTTCCAGCAGCTGTGGTGGCTTCAGGGCTGGTTTGCTCCGCTGTTGTTCCAGCATCTGTAGTCACATCAGGGCTGGTTTGCTCCGCTGTGGTTCCAGCATCTGTAGTCACATCAGGGCTGGTTTGCTCTGCTGTGGTTCCAGCAGCTGTGGTTACATCAGGGCTGGTTTGCTCTGCTGTAGTCCCAGCAACTGTAGTTGCGTCAGGGCTGGTTTGCTCCGCTGTGGTTCCAGCAGCTGTAGTTTGCTCCGCTGTGGTTCCAGCAGCTGTGGTTACATCAGGGCTGGTTTGCTCCGCTGTGGTTGCAGCAGCTGTAGTTTGCTCCGCTGTAGTTCCAGCAGCTGTAGTTTGCTCCGCTGTGGTTCCAGCAGCTGTGGTTACATCAGGGCTGGTTTGCTCCGCTGTGGTTCCAGCAGCTGTGGTTACATCAGGGCTGGTTTGCTCCGCTGTGGTTCCAGCAGCTGTGGTTACATCAGGGCTGGTTTGCTCCGCTGTGGTTCCAGCATCTGTAGTCACATCAGGGCTGGTTTGCTCTGCTGTGCTTCCAGCAGCTGTGGTGGCTTCAGGGCTGGTTTGCTCCGCTGTTGTTCCAGCATCTGTAGTCACATCAGGGCTGGTTTGCTCCGCTGTGGTTCCAGCATCTGTAGTCACATCAGGGCTGGTTTGCTCTGCTGTGGTTCCAGCAGCTGTGGTTACATCAGGGCTGGTTTGCTCTGCTGTAGTCCCAGCAACTGTAGTTGCGTCAGGGCTGGTTTGCTCCGCTGTGGTTCCAGCATCTGTAGTCACATCAGGGCTGGTTTGCTCTGCTGTGCTTCCAGCAGCTGTGGTGGCTTCAGGGCTGGTTTGCTCCGCTGTGGTTCCAGCATCTGTAGTCACATCAGGGCTGGTTTGCTCTGCTGTGGTTCCAGCAGCTGTGGTTACATCAGGGCTGGTTTGCTCTGCTGTAGTCCCAGCAACTGTAGTTGCGTCAGGGCTGGTTTGCTCCGCTGTGGTTCCAGCAGCTGTAGTTTGCTCCGCTGTGGTTCCAGCAGCTGTGGTTACATCAGGGCTGGTTTGCTCCGCTGTGGTTGCAGCAGCTGTAGTTTGCTCCGCTGTAGTTCCAGCAGCTGTAGTTTGCTCCGCTGTGGTTCCAGCAGCTGTGGTTACATCAGGGCTGGTTTGCTCCGCTGTGGTTCCAGCAGCTGTGGTTACATCAGGGCTGGTTTGCTCCGCTGTGGTTCCAGCAGCTGTGGTTACATCAGGGCTGGTTTGCTCCGCTGTGGTTCCAGCATCTGTAGTCACATCAGGGCTGGTTTGCTCTGCTGTGCTTCCAGCAGCTGTGGTGGCTTCAGGGCTGGTTTGCTCCGCTGTTGTTCCAGCATCTGTAGTCACATCAGGGCTGGTTTGCTCCGCTGTGGTTCCAGCATCTGTAGTCACATCAGGGCTGGTTTGCTCTGCTGTGGTTCCAGCAGCTGTGGTTACATCAGGGCTGGTTTGCTCTGCTGTAGTCCCAGCAACTGTAGTTGCGTCAGGGCTGGTTTGCTCCGCTGTGGTTCCAGCATCTGTAGTCACATCAGGGCTGGTTTGCTCTGCTGTGCTTCCAGCAGCTGTGGTGGCTTCAGGGCTGGTTTGCTCCGCTGTTGTTCCAGCATCTGTAGTCACATCAGGGCTGGTTTGCTCCGCTGTGGTTCCAGCATCTGTAGTCACATCAGGGCTGGTTTGCTCTGCTGTGGTTCCAGCAGCTGTGGTTACATCAGGGCTGGTTTGCTCTGCTGTAGTCCCAGCAACTGTAGTTGCGTCAGGGCTGGTTTGCTCCGCTGTGGTTCCAGCAGCTGTAGTTTGCTCCGCTGTGGTTCCAGCAGCTGTGGTTACATCAGGGCTGGTTTGCTCCGCTGTGGTTGCAGCAGCTGTAGTTTGCTCCGCTGTAGTTCCAGCAGCTGTAGTTTGCTCCGCTGTGGTTCCAGCAGCTGTGGTTACATCAGGGCTGGTTTGCTCCGCTGTGGTTCCAGCAGCTGTGGTTACATCAGGGCTGGTTTGCTCCGCTGTGGTTCCAGCAGCTGTGGTTACATCAGGGCTGGTTTGCTCCGCTGTGGTTCCAGCATCTGTAGTCACATCAGGGCTGGTTTGCTCTGCTGTGCTTCCAGCAGCTGTGGTGGCTTCAGGGCTGGTTTGCTCCGCTGTTGTTCCAGCATCTGTAGTCACATCAGGGCTGGTTTGCTCCGCTGTGGTTCCAGCATCTGTAGTCACATCAGGGCTGGTTTGCTCTGCTGTGGTTCCAGCAGCTGTGGTTACATCAGGGCTGGTTTGCTCTGCTGTAGTCCCAGCAACTGTAGTTGCGTCAGGGCTGGTTTGCTCCGCTGTGGTTCCAGCATCTGTAGTCACATCAGGGCTGGTTTGCTCTGCTGTGCTTCCAGCAGCTGTGGTGGCTTCAGGGCTGGTTTGCTCCGCTGTTGTTCCAGCATCTGTAGTCACATCAGGGCTGGTTTGCTCCGCTGTGGTTCCAGCATCTGTAGTCACATCAGGGCTGGTTTGCTCTGCTGTGGTTCCAGCAGCTGTGGTTACATCAGGGCTGGTTTGCTCTGCTGTAGTCCCAGCAACTGTAGTTGCGTCAGGGCTGGTTTGCTCCGCTGTGGTTCCAGCAGCTGTAGTTTGCTCCGCTGTGGTTCCAGCAGCTGTGGTTACATCAGGGCTGGTTTGCTCCGCTGTGGTTGCAGCAGCTGTAGTTTGCTCCGCTGTAGTTCCAGCAGCTGTAGTTTGCTCCGCTGTGGTTCCAGCAGCTGTGGTTACATCAGGGCTGGTTTGCTCCGCTGTGGTTCCAGCAGCTGTGGTTTCATCAGGGCTGGTTTGCTCCGCTGTGGTTCCAGCAGCTGTGGTTACATCAGGGCTGGTTTGCTCCGCTGTGGTTCCAGCATCTGTAGTCACATCAGGGCTGGTTTGCTCTGCTGTGCTTCCAGCAGCTGTGGTGGCTTCAGGGCTGGTTTGCTCCGCTGTTGTTCCAGCATCTGTAGTCACATCAGGGCTGGTTTGCTCCGCTGTGGTTCCAGCATCTGTAGTCACATCAGGGCTGGTTTGCTCTGCTGTGGTTCCAGCAGCTGTGGTTACATCAGGGCTGGTTTGCTCTGCTGTAGTCCCAGCAACTGTAGTTGCGTCAGGGCTGGTTTGCTCCGCTGTGGTTCCAGCAACTGTAGTGGCGTCAGGGCTGGTTTGCTCCGCTGTAGTCCCAGCAGCTGTTGTGGCATCAGGGCTGGTTTGCTCCGCTGTGGTCCCAGCAGCTGTAGTGGCGTCAGGGCTGGTTTGCTCCGCTGTGGTCCCAGCAGCTGTAGTTTGCTCCGCTGTGGTTCCAGCAGCTGTGGTTACATCAGGGCTGGTTTGCTCCGCTGTGGTTCCAGCAGCTGTAGTGGCGTCAGGGCTGGTTTGCTCTGCTGTGGTCCCAGCAGCTGTAGTTTGCTCCGCTGTGGTTCCAGCAGCTGTGGTTACATCAGGGCTGGTTTGCTCCGCTGTGGTTCCAGCATCTGTAGTCACATCAGGGCTGGTTTGCTTTGCTGTGGTTCCAGCAGCTGTAGTTTGCTCCGCTGTGGTTCCAGCATCTGTAGTCACATCAGGGCTGGTTTGCTCTGCTGTGCTTCCAGCAGCTGTGGTGGCTTCAGGGCTGGTTTGCTCCGCTGTTGTTCCAGCATCTGTAGTCACATCAGGGCTGGTTTGCTCCGCTGTGGTTCCAGCATCTGTAGTCACATCAGGGCTGGTTTGCTCTGCTGTGGTTCCAGCTGCTGTGGTTACATCAGGGCTGGTTTGCTCTGCTGTAGTCCCAGCAACTGTAGTTGCGTCAGGGCTGGTTTGCTCCGCTGTGGTTCCAGCAACTGTAGTGGCGTCAGGGCTGGTTTGCTCCGCTGTAGTCCCAGCAGCTGTTGTGGCATCAGGGCTGGTTTGCTCCGCTGTGGTCCCAGCAGCTGTAGTGGCGTCAGGGCTGGTTTGCTCCGCTGTGGTCCCAGCAGCTGTAGTTTGCTCCGCTGTGGTTCCAGCAGCTGTGGTTACATCAGGGCTGGTTTGCTCCGCTGTGGTTCCAGCAGCTGTAGTGGCGTCAGGGCTGGTTTGCTCTGCTGTGGTCCCAGCAGCTGTAGTTTGCTCCGCTGTGGTTCCAGCAGCTGTGGTTACATCAGGGCTGGTTTGCTCCGCTGTGGTTCCAGCATCTGTAGTCACATCAGGGCTGGTTTGCTCTGCTGTGGTTCCAGCAGCTGTAGTTTGCTCCGCTGTGGTTCCAGCAGCTGTGGTTACATCAGGGCTGGTTTGCTCCGCTGTGGTTCCAGCATCTGTAGTCACATCAGGGCTGGTTTGCTCTGCCGTGGTCTCAGCAGCAGTAGTGGCGTCAGGGCTGGTATGCTCCGCTGTGGTTCCAGCAGCTGTAGTTTGCTCCACCGTGGTTCCAGCAGCTGTAGTTTGCTCCGCTGTGGTTCCAGCAGCTGTGGTTACATCAGGGCTGGTTTGCTCCGCTGTGGTTCCAGCAGCTGTAGTGGCGTCAGGGCTGGTTTGCTCTGCTGTGGTCCCAGCAGCTGTAGTTTGCTCCGCTGTGGTTCCAGCAGCTGTGGTTACATCAGGGCTGGTTTGCTCCGCTGTGGTTCCAGCAGCTGTGGTTACATCAGGGCTGGTTTGCTCTGCTGTGGTTCCAGCAGCTGTAGTTTGCTCCGCTGTGGTTCCAGCAGCTGTGGTTACATCAGGGCTGGTTTGCTCCGCTGTGGTTCCAGCATCTGTAGTCACATCAGGGCTGGTTTGCTCAGCCGTGGTCTCAGCAGCAGTAGTGGCGTCAGGGCTGGTATGCTCCGCTGTGGTTCCAGCAGCTGTAGTTTGCTCCACCGTGGTTCCAGCAGCTGTAGTTTGCTCCGCTGTGGTTCCAGCAGCTGTGTTTACATCAGGGCTGGTTTGCTCCGCTGTGGTTCCAGCAGCTGTAGTGGCGTCTGGGCTGGTCTGCTCTGCCGTGGTCCCAGCAGCTGTAGTTTGCTCCGCTGTGGTTCCAGCAGCTGTGGTTACATCAGGGCTGGTTTGCTCCGCTGTTGTTCCAGCCGCTGTAGTTTGCTCCGCTGTGGTTCCAGCAGCTGTGGTTACATCAGGGCTGGTTTGCTCCGCTGTTGTTCCAGCAGCTATAGTGGCGTCAGGGCTGGTTTGCTCCGCTGTGGTTCCAGCAGTTGTAGTTTGCTCCACTGTGGTTCCAGCATCTGTAGTCACATCAGGGCTGGTTTGCTCTGCTGTGCTTCCAGCAGCTGTGGTGGCTTCAGGGCTGGTTTGCTCCGCTGTTGTTCCAGCATCTGTAGTCACATCAGGGCTGGTTTGCTCCGCTGTGGTTCCAGCATCTGTAGTCACATCAGGGCTGGTTTTCTCTGCTGTGGTTCCAGCAGCTGCGGTTACATCAGGGCTGGTTTGCTCTGCTGTAGTCCCAGCAACTGTAGTTGCGTCAGGGCTGGTTTGCTCCGCTGTGGTTCCAGCAACTGTAGTGGCGTCAGGGCTGGTTTGCTCCGCTGTAGTCCCAGCAGCTGTTGTGGCATCAGGGCTGGTTTGCTCCGCTGTGGTTCCAGCAGCTGTAGTGGCGTCAGGGCTGGTTTGCTCTGCTGTGGTCCCAGCAGCTGTAGTTTGCTCCGCTGTGGTTCCAGCAGCTGTGGTTACATCAGGGCTGGTTTGCTCCGCTGTGGTTCCAGCATCTGTAGTCACATCAGGGCTGGTTTGCTCTGCTGTGGTTCCAGCAGCTGTAGTTTGCTCCGCTGTGGTTCCAGCAGCTGTGGTTACATCAGGGCTGGTTTGCTCCGCTGTGGTTCCAGCATCTGTAGTCACATCAGGGCTGGTTTGCTCTGCCGTGGTCTCAGCAGCAGTAGTGGCGTCAGGGCTGGTATGCTCCGCTGTGGTTCCAGCAGCTGTAGTTTGCTCCACCGTGGTTCCAGCAGCTGTAGTTTGCTCCGCTGTGGTTCCAGCAGCTGTGGTTACATCAGGGCTGGTTTGCTCCGCTGTGGTTCCAGCATTTGTAGTCACATCAGGGCTGGTTTGCTCTGCTGTGGTTCCAGCAGCTGTAGTTTGCTCCGCTGTGGTTCCAGCAGCTGTGGTTACATCAGGGCTGGTTTGCTCCGCTGTGGTTCCAGCATCTGTAGTCACATCAGGGCTTGTTTGTTCTGCCGTGGTCTCAGCAGCAGTAGTGGCGTCAGGGCTGGTATGCTCCGCTGTGGTTCCAGCAGCTGTAGTTTGCTCCGCCGTGGTTCCAGCAGCTGTAGTTTGCTCCGCTGTGGTTCCAGCAGCTGTGGTTACATCAGGGCTGGTTTGCTCCGCTGTGGTTCCAGCATTTGTAGTCGCATCAGGGCTGGTTTGCTCCGCTGTGGTTCCAGCAGCTGTGGTTACATAAGGGCTGGTTTGCTCCGCTGTGGTTCCAGCAGCTGTGGTTACATCAGGGCTGGTTTGCTCTGCTGTAGTCCCAGCAACTGTAGTTGCGTCAGGGCTGGTTTGTTCCGCTGTGGTTCCAGCAACTGTAGTGGCTTCAGGGCTGGTTTGCTCCGCTGTAGTCCCAGCAGCTGTTGTGGCGTCAGGGCCGGTTTGCTCCGCTGTGGTCCCAGCAGCTGTAGTTTGCTCCGCTGTGGTTCCAGCAGCTGTGGTTACATCAGGGCTGGTTTGCTCCGCCGTGGTTCCAGCAGCTGTGGTTACATCAGGGTTGGTTTGCTCCGCTGTGGTTCCAGCAGCTGTAGTCGCATCTGGGCTGGTCTGCTCTGCTGTGGTCCCAGCAGCTGTAGTTTGCTCCGCTGTGGTTCCAGCAGCTGTGGTTACATCAGGGCTGGTTTGCTCCGCTGTTGTTCCAGCCGCTGTAGTTTGCTCCGCTGTGGTTCCAGCAGCTGTGGTTACATCAGGGCTGGTTTGCTCCGCTGTTGTTCCAGCAGCTATAGTGGCGTCAGGGCTGGTTTGCTCCGCTGTGGTTCCAGCAGCTGTACTGGAGTCAGGGCTGGTTTGTCCCACTGTGGTTCCAGCAGCTGTAGTTTGCTCCGCTGTGGTTCCAGCAGCTGTAGTGCCGTCAGGGCTGGTTTGCTCCGCTGTAGTTCCAGCAGCTGTAGTGCCGTCAGGGCTGGTTTGCTCCGCTGTAGTTCCAGCAGCTGTAGTGGCGTCAGGGCTGGTTTGCTCCGCTGTAGTTCCAGCAGCTGTAGTGGCGTCAGGGCTGGTTTGCTCCGCTGTGGTTCCAGCAGCTGTGGTTACATCAGGGCTGGTTTGCTCCGCTGTTGTTCCAGCAGCTATAGTGGCGTCAGGACTGGTTTGCTCCGCTGTGGTTCCAGCAGCTGTACTGGAGTCAGGGCTGGTTTGTTCCACTGTGGTTCCAGCAGCTGTAGTTTGCTCCGCTGTGGTTCCAGCAGCTGTAGTGCCGTCAGGGCTGGTTTGCTCCGCTGTAGTTCCAGCAGCTGTAGTGCCGTCAGGGCTGGTTTGCTCCGCTGTAGTTCCAGCAGCTGTAGTGGCGTCAGGGCTGGTTTGCTCCCCTGTAGTTCCAGCAGCTGTAGTGGCGTCAGGGCTGGTTTGCTCCGCTGTGGTTCCAGCAGCTGTGGTTACATCAGGGCTGGTTTGCTCTGCTGTAGTCCCAGCAACTGTAGTTGCGTCAGGGCTGGTTTGCTCCGCTGTGGTTCCAGCAGCTGTACTGGAGTCAGGGCTGGTTTGTTCCACTGTGGTTCCAGCAGCTGTAGTTTGCTCCGCTGTGGTTCCAGCAGCTGTAGTGCCGTCAGGGCTGGTTTGCTCAGCTGTAGTTCCAGCAGCTGTAGTGCCGTCAGGGCTGGTTTGCTCCGCTGTAGTTCCAGCAGCTGTAGTGGCGTCAGGGCTGGTTTGCTCCGCTGTAGTTCCAGCAGCTGTAGTGGCGTCAGGGCTGGTTTGCTCCGCTGTGGTTCCAGCAGCTGTGGTTACATCAGGGCTGGTTTGCTCTGCTGTAGTCCCAGCAACTGTAGTTGCGTCAGGGCTGGTTTGCTCCGCTGTGGTTCCAGCAACTGTAGTGGCGTCAGGGCTGGTTTGCTCCGCTGTAGTCCCAGCAGCTGTTGTGGCATCAGGGCTGGTTTGCTCCGCTGTGGTCCCAGCAGCTGTAAAGGCGTCAGGGCTGGTTTGCTCCGCTGTGGTCCCAGCAGCTGTAGTTTGCTCCGCTGTGGTTCCAGCAGCTGTGGTTACATCAGGGCTGGTTTGCTCCGCTGTGGTTCCAGCAGCTGTAGTGGCGTCAGGGCTGGTTTGCTCTGCTGTGGTCCCAGCAGCTGTAGTTTGCTCCGCTGTGGTTCCAGCAGCTGTGGTTACATCAGGGCTGGTTTGCTCCGCTGTGGTTCCAGCATCTGTAGTCACATCAGGGCTGGTTTGCTCTGCTGTGGTTCCAGCAGCTGTAGTTTGCTCCGCTGTGGTTCCAGCAGCTGTGGTTACATCAGGGCTGGTTTGCACCGCTGTGGTTCCAGCATCTGTAGTCACATCAGGGCTGGTTTGCTCTGCCGTGGTCTCAGCAGCAGTAGTGGCGTCAGGGCTGGTATGCTCCACTGTGGTTCCAGCAGCTGTAGTTTGCTCCACCGTGGTTCCAGCAGCTGTAGTTTGCTCCGCTGTGGTTCCAGCAGCTGTGGTTACATCAGGGCTGGTTTGCTCCGCTGTGGTTCCAGCAGCTGTGGTTACATCAGGGCTGGTTTGCTCCGCTGTGGTTCCAGCAGCCATAGTGGCGTCTGGGCTGGTCTGCTCTGCTGTGGTCCCAGCAGCTGTAGTTTGCTCCGCTGTGGTTCCAGCAGCTGTGGTTACATCAGGGCTGGTTTGCTCCGCTGTTGTTCCAGCCTCTGTAGTTTGCTCCGCTGTGGTTCCAGCAGCTGTGGTTACATCAGGGCTGGTTTGCTCCGCTGTTGTTCCAGCAGCTATAGTGGCGTCAGGGCTGGTTTGCTCCGCTGTGGTTCCAGCAGTTGTAGTTTGCTCCACTGTGGTTCCAGCATCTGTAGTCACATCAGGGCTGGTTTGCTCTGCTGTGCTTCCAGCAGCTGTGGTGGCTTCAGGGCTGGTTTGCTCCGCTGTTGTTCCAGCATCTGTAGTCACATCAGGGCTGGTTTGCTCCGCTGTGGTTCCAGCATCTGTAGTCACATCAGGGCTGGTTTGCTCTGCTGTGGTTCCAGCAGCTGTGGTTACATCAGGGCTGGTTTGCTCTGCTGTAGTCCCAGCAACTGTAGTTGCGTCAGGGCTGGTTTGCTCCGCTGTGGTTCCAGCAACTGTAGTGGCGTCAGGGCTGGTTTGCTCCGCTGTAGTCCCAGCAGCTGTTGTGGCATCAGGGCTGGTTTGCTCCGCTGTGGTCCCAGCAGCTGTAGTGGCGTCAGGGCTGGTTTGCTCCGCTGTGGTCCCAGCAGCTGTAGTTTGCTCCGCTGTGGTTCCAGCAGCTGTGGTTACATCAGGGCTGGTTTGCTCCGCTGTGGTTCCAGCAGCTGTAGTGGCGTCAGGGCTGGTTTGCTCTGCTGTGGTCCCAGCAGCTGTAGTTTGCTCCGCTGTGGTTCCAGCAGCTGTGGTTACATCAGGGCTGGTTTGCTCCGCTGTGGTTCCAGCATTTGTAGTCACATCAGGGCTGGTTTGCTCTGCTGTGGTTCCAGCAGCTGTAGTTTGCTCCGCTGTGGTTCCAGCAGCTGTGGTTACATCAGGGCTGGTTTGCTCCGCTGTGGTTCCAGCATCTGTAGTCACATCAGGGCTTGTTTGTTCTGCCGTGGTCTCAGCAGCAGTAGTGGCGTCAGGGCTGGTATGCTCCGCTGTGGTTCCAGCAGCTGTAGTTTGCTCCGCCGTGGTTCCAGCAGCTGTAGTTTGCTCCGCTGTGGTTCCAGCAGCTGTGGTTACATCAGGGCTGGTTTGCTCCGCTGTGGTTCCAGCGGCTGTGGTTACATCAGGGCTGGTTTGCTCCGCTGTGGTTCCAGCATTTGTAGTCGCATCAGGGCTGGTTTGCTCCGCTGTGGTTCCAGCAGCTGTGGTTACATAAGGGCTGGTTTGCTCCGCTGTGGTTCCAGCAGCTGTGGTTACATCAGGGCTGGTTTGCTCTGCTGTAGTCCCAGCAACTGTAGTTGCGTCAGGGCTGGTTTGTTCCGCTGTGGTTCCAGCAACTGTAGTGGCTTCAGGGCTGGTTTGCTCCGCTGTAGTCCCAGCAGCTGTTGTGGCGTCAGGGCTGGTTTGCTCCGCTGTGGTCCCAGCAGCTGTAGTTTGCTCCGCTGTGGTTCCAGCAGCTGTGGTTACATCAGGGCTGGTTTGCTCCGCCGTGGTTCCAGCAGCTGTGGTTACATCAGGGTTGGTTTGCTCCGCTGTGGTTCCAGCAGCTGTAGTCGCATCTGGGCTGGTCTGCTCTGCTGTGGTCCCAGCAGCGGTAGTTTGCTCCGCTGTGGTTCCAGCAGCTGTGGTTACATCAGGGCTGGTTTGCTCCGCTATTGTTCCAGCCGCTGTAGTTTGCTCCGCTGTGGTTCCAGCAGCTGTGGTTACATCTGGGCTGGTTTGCTCCGCTGTTGTTCCAGCAGCTATAGTGGCGTCAGGGCTGGTTTGCTCCGCTGTGGTTCCAGCAGCTGTACTGGAGTCAGGGCTGGTTTGTTCCACTGTGGTTCCAGCAGCTGTAGTTTGCTCCGCTGTGGTTCCAGCAGCTGTAGTGCCGTCAGGGCTGGTTTGCTCCGCTGTAGTTCCAGCAGCTGTAGTGCCGTCAGGGCTGGTTTGCTCCGCTGTAGTTCCAGCAGCTGTAGTGGCGTCAGGGCTGGTTTGCTCCGCTGTAGTTCCAGCAGCTGTAGTGGCGTCAGGGCTGGTTTGCTCCGCTGTGGTTCCAGCAGCTGTGGTTACATCAGGGCTGGTTTGCTCCGCTGTTGTTCCAGCAACTATAGTGGCGTCAGGGCTGGTTTGCTCCGCTGTGGTTCCAGCAGCTGTACTGGAGTCAGGGCTGGTTTGTTCCACTGTGGTTCCAGCAGCTGTAGTTTGCTCCGCTGTGGTTCCAGCAGCTGTAGTGCCGTCAGGGCTGGTTTGCTCCGCTGTAGTTCCAGCAGCTGTAGTGCCGTCAGGGCTGGTTTGCTCCGCTGTAGTTCCAGCAGCTGTAGTGGCGTCAGGGCTGGTTTGCTCCCCTGTAGTTCCAGCAGCTGTAGTGGCGTCAGGGCTGGTTTGCTCCGCTGTGGTTCCAGCAGCTGTGGTTACATCAGGGCTGGTTTGCTCTGCTGTAGTCCCAGCAACTGTAGTTGCGTCAGGGCTGGTTTGCTCCGCTGTGGTTCCAGCAGCTGTACTGGAGTCAGGGCTGGTTTGTTCCACTGTGGTTCCAGCAGCTGTAGTTTGCTCCGCTGTGGTTCCAGCAGCTGTAGTGCCGTCAGGGCTGGTTTGCTCAGCTGTAGTTCCAGCAGCTGTAGTGCCGTCAGGGCTGGTTTGCTCCGCTGTAGTTCCAGCAGCTGTAGTGGCGTCAGGGCTGGTTTGCTCCGCTGTAGTTCCAGCAGCTGTAGTGGCGTCAGGGCTGGTTTGCTCCGCTGTGGTTCCAGCAGCTGTGGTTACATCAGGGCTGGTTTGCTCTGCTGTAGTCCCAGCAACTGTAGTTGCGTCAGGGCTGGTTTGCTCCGCTGTGGTTCCAGCAACTGTAGTGGCGTCAGGGCAGGTTTGCTCCGCTGTAGTCCCAGCAGCTGTTGTGGCATCAGGGCTGGTTTGCTCCGCTGTGGTCCCAGCAGCTCTAGTGGCGTCAGGGCTGGTTTGCTCCGCTGTGGTCCCAGCAGCTGTAGTTTGCTCCGCTGTGGTTCCAGCAGCTGTGGTTACATCAGGGCTGGTTTGCTCCGCTGTGGTTCCAGCAGCTGTAGTGGCGTCAGGGCTGGTTTGCTTTGCTGTGGTCCCAGCAGCTGTAGTTTGCTCCGCTGTGGTTCCAGCAGCTGTGGTTACATCAGGGCTGGTTTGCTCCGCTGTGGTTCCAGCATCTGTAGTCACATCAGGGCTGGTTTGCTCTGCTGTGGTTCCAGCAGCTGTAGTTTGCTCCGCTGTGGTTCCAGCAGCTGTGGTTACATCAGGGCTGGTTTGCACCGCTGTGGTTCCAGCATCTGTAGTCACATCAGGGCTGGTTTGCTCAGCCGTGGTCTCAGCAGCAGTAGTGGCGTCAGGGCTGGTATGCTCCGCTGTGGTTCCAGCAGCTGTAGTTTGCTCCACCGTGGTTCCAGCAGCTGTAGTTTGCTCCGCTGTGGTTCCAGCAGCTGTGGTTACATCAGGGCTGGTTTGCTCCGCTGTGGTTCCAGCAGCTGTGGTTACATCAGGGCTGGTTTGCTCCGCTGTGGTTCCAGCAGCTGTAGTGGCGTCTGGGCTGGTCTGCTCTGCTGTGGTCCCAGCAGCTGTAGTTTGCTCCGCTGTGGTTCCAGCAGCTGTGGTTACATCAGGGCTGGTTTGCTCCGCTGTTGTTCCAGCCTCTGTAGTTTGCTCCGCTGTGGTTCCAGCAGCTGTGGTTACATCAGGGCTGGTTTGCTCCGCTGTTGTTCCAGCAGCTATAGTGGCGTCAGGGCTGGTTTGCTCCGCTGTGGTTCCAGCAGTTGTAGTTTGCTCCACTGTGGTTCCAGCATCTGTAGTCACATCAGGGCTGGTTTGCTCTGCTGTGCTTCCAGCAGCTGTGGTGGCTTCAGGGCTGGTTTGCTCCGCTGTTGTTCCAGCATCTGTAGTCACATCAGGGCTGGTTTGCTCCGCTGTGGTTCCAGCATCTGTAGTCACATCAGGGCTGGTTTGCTCTGCTGTGGTTCCAGCAGCTGTGGTTACATCAGGGCTGGTTTGCTCTGCTGTAGTCCCAGCAACTGTAGTTGCGTCAGGGCTGGTTTGCTCCGCTGTGGTTCCAGCAACTGTAGTGGCGTCAGGGCTGGTTTGCTCCGCTGTAGTCCCAGCAGCTGTTGTGGCATCAGGGCTGGTTTGCTCCGCTGTGGTCCCAGCAGCTGTAGTGGCGTCAGGGCTGGTTTGCTCCGCTGTGGTCCCAGCAGCTGTAGTTTGCTCCGCTGTGGTTCCAGCAGCTGTGGTTACATCAGGGCTGGTTTGCTCCGCTGTGGTTCCAGCAGCTGTAGTGGCGTCAGGGCTGGTTTGCTCTGCTGTGGTCCCAGCAGCTGTAGTTTGCTCCACCGTGGTTCCAGCAGCTGTAGTTTGCTCCGCTGTGGTTCCAGCAGCTGTGGTTACATCAGGGCTGGTTTGCTCCGCTATGGTTCCAGCATCTGTAGTCACATCAGGGCTGGTTTGCTCTGCTGTGGTTCCAGCAGCTGTAGTTTGCTCCGCTGTGGTTCCAGCAGCTGTGGTTACATCAGGGCTGGTTTGCTCCGCTGTGGTTCCAGCAGCTGTAGTCACATCAGGGCTGGTTTGCTCTGCCGTGGTCTCAGCAGCAGTAGTGGCGTCAGGGCTGGTATGCTCCGCTGTGGTTCCAGCAGCTGTAGTTTGCTCCGCCGTGGTTCCAGCAGCTGTAGTTTGCTCCGCTGTGGTTCCAGCAGCTGTGGTTACATCAGGGCTGGTTTGCTCCGCTGTGGTTCCAGCGGCTGTGGTTACATCAGGACTGGTTTGCTCCGCTGTGGTTCCAGCAGCTGTGGTTACATCAGGGCTGGTTTGCTCCGCTGTGGTTCCAGCATTTGTAGTCGCATCAGGGCTGGTTTGCTCCGCTGTGGTTCCAGCAGCTGTGGTTACATAAGGGCTGGTTTGCTCCGCTGTGGTTCCAGCAGCTGTGGTTACATCAGGGCTGGTTTGCTCTGCTGTAGTCCCAGCAACTGTAGTTGCGTCAGGGCTGGTTTGTTCCGCTGTGGTTCCAGCAACTGTAGTGGCTTCAGGGCTGGTTTGCTCCGCTGTAGTCCCAGCAGCTGTTGTGGCGTCAGGGCTGGTTTGCTCCGCTGTGGTCCCAGCAGCTGTAGTTTGCTCCGCTGTGGTTCCAGCAGCTGTGGTTACATCAGGGCTGGTTTGCTCCGCCGTGGTTCCAGCAGCTGTGGTTACATCAGGGTTGGTTTGCTCCGCTGTGGTTCCAGCAGCTGTAGTGGCATCTGGGCTGGTCTGCTCTGCTGTGGTCCCAGCAGCTGTAGTTTGCTCCGCTGTGGTTCCAGCAGCTGTGGTTACATCAGGGCTGGTTTGCTCCGCTGTTGTTCCAGCCGCTGTAGTTTGCTCCGCTGTGGTTCCAGCAGCTGTGGTTACATCAGGGCTGGTTTGCTCCGCTGTTGTTCCAGCAGCTATAGTGGCGTCAGGGCTGGTTTGCTCCGCTGTGGTTCCAGCAGTTGTAGTTTGCTCCGCTGTGGTTCCAGCAGCTGTACTGGAGTCAGGGCTGGTTTGTTCCACTGTGGTTCCAGCAGCTGTAGTTTGCTCCGCTGTGGTTCCAGCAGCTGTAGTGCCGTCAGGGCTGGTTTGCTCCGCTGTAGTTCCAGCAGCTGTAGTGCCGTCAGGGCTGGTTTGCTCCGCTGTAGTTCCAGCAGCTGTAGTGGCGTCAGGGCTGGTTTGCTCCGCTGTAGTTCCAGCAGCTGTAGTGGCGTCAGGGCTGGTTTGCTCCGCTGTGGTTCCAGAAGCTGTGGTTGCATCAGGTGTAGTTGAGTCAGCTGTAGTTATGTCAGGTGTACTCTGGTCAGCTGTAGTTATATCAGGTGTACTCTGGTCAGCTGTAGTTATATCAGGTGTACTCTGGTCAGCTGTAGTTATATCGGGTGTAGTTAGTTTAGCTGTAGTTACATCAGGTGTAGTTAGGTCAGCTGTAGTTATATCATGACTAGTTAATTCAGCTGTAGATGCATGATTACTAGTCGGTACATATGTATTTAAATTGTTTGTAGTTTTGTGGTCCTTAATTGCTATATGAGGACTGGTTACTTCATCCGTTTTGGCTTCAGTACTAGGTTGTCCAGCAGTACTTGTGACATCAAGGCTTGTTTCCTCGTAGGTTGATTTCACTGTTCTATTCAGACTTTGCAGAATAACTCTTCCGACTGTACTGGCTGGTTCAGCTGTGGTCTGTCCTGTGCCTATATTAGGTTGACATTAGTTTAAAGTTAGTGTCAGGCTCTGCTGTATTACTTCCCCTTAAAGCAATCGTTAACTTCTCTGTGTAGTGGCCATTGTTAAATGTTATCTATTTGTACAATATTCAAATATAAAAATATATAAAATATTCAAAGTTTAAAAAAAAAGTCTAGGTCAATATTTATATCATTAATTACAATATTATTGGTATTATTCAGTGGCAGGTGAAACTTGCCACTGTCACAACGTCGTGAGGTGGGGTTGGACCCAAACGCAGGAGAGTACCGAGGCATAGCGAGGAACACAGGTTTAATTCTCAAAACAGGAAACAGACAGGGTACACGCAGTGACAAAGGGTAATGCTAAGACAAAGACTGGACACAAAGCAGGAACCTAAATACACAGAAACAAACAAGACACAGGTGAACACAATGAAACCAACGACAACTGAACGAGACAGGTGACGACAATGACAGGGAAACACTAGGGCAGGGCAAAACCAAAAACAATAGGGGGGCACGGCTGTGGCCGTGACAGCCACTGAAAAAAAAAAAAATCCTCCATGTCATAATTAAATGTACGTAATTCACAAGTTTGATTCTTTATATCGAAACTACTGTCTTTCCAAAACCGTACACTTGTGTGCCCTACAAAGTTACTGCTTAGTTCACCTATTACAACTGTAATTAAGTGTATATTGGTGCTTTTAGGAATCTCAATACGTGTTTAATTAACTTTTATCTGTGGAAAGTTAGTCTTTTATATCATCAGCAGGAGGAAAGCCCAAGTCACATTTTCTACTTTGTTGGTCAATGAAGTTTATCTGGAATCTTGAATTACAAAACCTAATTTCACCTGATGCATGATTGCTTCACAGTTGTGTGAAATACGGAGAATATGCACAACGATTTGGCAACATAAAATGGACCCGTCAAATCGTAATTTACTGTGTATTTAGTAATCTTATGTGCTAATATAAACAAATTAATAATTCTTTACTATATTAATATTAAAGGGGCAGAATTGTACATGGGGACATGGGGACGTGTTCGTGTCCTTGTCACCTGCGCTAACTGCTGAATTATTTCTACATTAATCATAATAATTATAATTCATTTTTTATATCGCTTTTCTAAATACCCAAAGTCGCTTTACAAGTGTGAAGACAAGCAAAACAAGACAACAGTCAAATATAAAGACAAAGTACTGAACAAAACAGACAAACAAAACATTATAAAGAAAAGCTAACATATAAGTCATTCTAGCACTTTACGCTTTATGTTTCTTCCTTGTTCCCCATCATTGTTTGCGGAGCCGGACAATAAACCAAGTTTTAACTTGACACACGCAAATCACTTCTCTTTTAGTATCTGTCACACCTTGTCTGTGTAAAGTTCTTCTAAATTCTGAGTTAAGAAATAATCCGAAACAAAAGCGAGGCACCAGGGTTTGTTTTTACCAACCAATGTTTTTAGACTCAAATTTACTTCTGTTGAATTTCTTTCATTGGTTCTTTTCAAACTGAAGTGTCTTTGCATGTGTAAATCCCTTGTGAACAGGACTGACTATGATTGGATGCATCTTTTGATTCATTCACTCTTACCAGCAGCGATGAACAGAGAGGCGATTACGATCAGTAATCCAGATGGAAGGCTCCGGCAGGAAGCCATGAGGGTTGTTCTGCACCTCGGGTAATCCAGATCCACAAATGCCCTCTCTTCTATCAATCACACCCGCGATCACAAACTGGACACACGCGCACACACCCTCAAATGCATAGCGTTCGCCTCCCCGGACTGAAATGACCGTGTTGAACAAGTGTGTGTTTAACCTGTGCGCTGGTCCTGCCTACATGGTCCACCTGATGACTCAGGTGAGTCACACAGCTGCAGGTGAGAAGGTTTTACAGCCAGCCGACTTTCACTCTTTAATCTGTGAGCTTCTGCTGTTTCCCTTTACCACTAAGAATGGATTATAACATGGATTATAACATGGATTATAACATGGATTATAACATGGATTATATGGGTGTATGATGACAGCAGAGACTGCAGCAAAAGTATGCTGGTAATCAGGAGGTTGAAACATATACTTTATTATTACTGTAGTAAAGATAAAGTATGTGTCAATCAAAATTTACTTTACTGCCAATCTTGCTAACTACATCATGTGTAGTTGTGGTTGCCCATACTAGCCTATTCACCATATCAATACATGTAATACAGTTCATATGTTTTTATTTCCTAAAAAATTGTTTTCGATTATTAATACATAATACTAAACTATGAAAAGCCACTTAATTTCATGAAGGACAGTTTTAAAGTTAGACTATAATTTTTTTTAGCACAAAGTTAGTGTGTCCTGTAAAGATTAGCAAGAAACTGTGATTATCTCAACAGTCATTACTGTGATTCAATTTCCAGACTATGACAGTAATAGTTCGGTGGATTCAGTTTTCACACACACACACACACACACACACACACACACACACACACACACACAGTCACACACACAAAGAATCCTGTTTAACATTCACCTCTTACAAACAGCCTCCACACCTACTCATGAGCTATTTGAATACAACACAATATAAATTATAATATTCATATATGTATTAATATATATAACAGAGCACCAGTCAATCGGATAACAGATTCTGTGAAACAGTCAAATCAAAATCAAAATCAAATACAAATGTATTTGTATAGCCCTTTTTACAAGCAATGTCACAGAGGGCTTCTCATACGCCCACAGAACTGCCTCTCAGCCAACCTCAACCCTCAAGGAAGACAAGGAAAAACTCCCAGAGGAGAGAAAATGGATGAAACCTTGGGAGGAGCAATTCAGTGAGGGATCCCCTCCTCCAGTCAAACCATCCAGTCCAGATGGTGTCCCTAAACCTGAACCATCCATCCATCCGGTATACAAATCTTAAGATCACCAGCGCCATCTGCTGCCAGCTATACACAAGAGCATCTTTAAAACAAACAAAAAATATCTGAAGAATATTTCAAATTCATAGACTAAAACGTGGTATGGAAAACAAATAGTATTTTATAGTTATTTTTACCATATATTTATGTATTTTATGTTTATTGAACCATATTTACAGTAGTACATGATCCCATAGTGCATGCAGTGTGATCAGCAGTGGCAATTAGTAGAACGAGGATAATAAATAACATACGTTTTCATTTCAATATTATATATTAGTTATTTAAATAACATGCAGTTTCATAAAAGCATTTTCAAAGTGCATTTTGTCAGTATAATCTTATAAATCTCATTCAATAACCAAAGGGGTTAGTATATGTGTTTTGGATTAAATGACCAAAGGGATTCTGTGAAACAGTCAAATCAAATGTATTTGTATAGCCCTTTTTACAAGCAATGTCACAGAGGGCTTCACATACGCCCATAGAACTGCCCCTCTGCCAGTGAGGGATCCCCTCCTCCAGTCAAACCATCCAGTCCAGATGACGTCCCTAAACCTGAACCATCCATCCTTCCATCTATTGTCTACTCATCTACTCATGTTCTGTCCCGTTCTCGTCTGCCCCCACCTTCCCTAGTAGGCGCGTCCTTAACTATACTACAGGCTAAAACGTGCTGTGGAAAACAAAGGGTTGCTTATTATTCTGTGACAGTTCACAGGGACAAATCCACCGTACAGAATATCAGGATTATGTTTAGTCCCCAGAAGATGACCGAACAGTCCTTCATCCCAGAACCTGTGGCAAAATGAACAAAAAAGATCATAGTCCACAACTTCCTCCACTCTAACTAATATCCTTCCTGTCACACCTCTTCCAGTCCCCCAGTCCCCCCAGTCCCCCCAGTCTCCCAGTCTCCCAGTCCCCCCAGTCTCCCAGTCCCCCAGTCTCCCAGTCCCCCAGTCCCCCCAGTCTCCCAGTCCCCCAGTCCCCCCAGTCTCCCAGTCCCCCAGTCTCCCAGTCCCTCCAGTCCCCCAGTCCCTCCAGTCCCCCAGTCTCCCAGTCCCTCCAGTCCCCCAGTCTCCCAGTCCCCTAGTCTCCCAGTCCCCCAGTCCCCCAGTCCCCCAGTCTCCCAGTCCCCCAGTCCCCCAGTCTCCCAGTCCCCCAGTCTCCCAGTCCCCCAGTCCCCCAGTCTCCCAGTCTCCCAGTCCCCCAGTCTCCCAGTCCCCCAGTCCCCCAGTCTCCCAGTCCCCTAGTCTCCCAGTCCCCTAGTCTCCCAGTCCCCCCAGTCTCCCAGTCCCCCCCTCTCCCCCCAACCAGAATCCTCTGCCATTATATGGTTCTCAGCTAATTACCCAAACTTGCTTCAAGTGTGTATAATTAGTCTTATCCACATTCTGAAGGAAGACTAAAGCTCAGTAGGTCTGGGCTTTGCCTCCACCTGCCGGGAACATAGCGTCCCTCCGAGGTGACCTGGGACTATGTCACAATTCATATATGTTTATTGAACCATATTTACAGTAGTACATGATCCCATAGTGCATGCAGTGTGATCAGCAGCAGCAAGTAGTAGAACAACAAGGAGAATAAATAACATAAATATGCAGTTGCATAAAAACATTTTAAAGTGCATTTAGCATTAAGTCTAATTTCTTGTTTGACACATTCCTTTGTTAAAAGTTATAGATCTTTAATATTTACTTATTTTCTGTTAAACGGAAAGCAACATTAATCTATTTATTAATCGACACAATATATTACTATATCCTATGAGACCACATTCCATTGCTTATAGGTTATAAAATTAAGCAATAAGCCCCAAGAGGCAGTGTTTTGCGCTGATTTAAGAACAGGTAAGGGGAGTTGTTAGGCACGACGCGAAGTCGAGTCATCTATCTCATATCATGTATTTACAAGAATAATAGTCTGGGTAATTTTTAGCATACTCTATACTTTTCATCAAGGTTGGCTTCAGAAGGGTTTTTTTTATGGGTAGTTCCCCCCCTCCCCCCTCCCTTAAATGCTTTGTCCCCCTCCATTATGTTACCTATAAGAGATTCTGTAGGAGCGCTATATTCAAAATCACCCTCATTGTAGAAACCAAATTCCCGCCCATCCTATTGGTCCGGAAACCAAGCCTGCTTTTCCTCCCAGTGGTGAGATGGGTCAGGTACAGAATGGTCAATGTTTTGTTCATCATAGGGTGGAGGTGTGTTGTCTGAAGATGGTGTGGGGGGGGGGGGGTTGATGGGGAGACTCTAGATGGTGTAGAGGGGGTTGATGGGGAGATTCTAGGTGGTGTAGAGGGGGTTGATGGGGAGACTCTAGGTGGTGTAGAGGGGGTTGATGGGGAGATTCTAGGTGGTGTAGAGGGGGTTGATGGGGAGACTCTAGGTGGTGTAGAGGGGGTTGATGGGGAGACTCTAGGTGGTGTAGAGGGGGTTGATGGGGAGATTCTAGGTGGTGTAGAGGGGGTTGATGGGGAGACTCTAGGTGGTGTAGAGGGGGTTGATGGGGAGATTCTAGGTGGTGTAGAGGGGGTTGATGGGGAGATTCTAGGTGGTGTAGAGGGGGTTGATGGGGAGACTCTAGGTGGTGTAGAGGGGGTTGATGGGGAGACTCTAGGTGGTGTAGAGGGGGTTGATGGGGAGACTCTAGGTGGTGTAGAGGGGGTTGATGGGGAGATTCTAGGTGGTGTAGAGGGGGTTGATGGGGAGATTCTAGGTGGTGTAGAGGGGGTTGATGGGGAGACTCTAGGTGGTGTAGAGGGGGTTGATGGGGAGACTCTAGGTGGTGTAGAGGGGGTTGATGGGGAGATTCTAGGTGGTGTAGAGGGGGTTGATGGGGAGACTCTAGGTGGTGTAGAGGGGGTTGATGGGGAGACTCTAGGTGGTGTAGAGGGGGTTGATGGGGAGATTCTAGGTGGTGTAGAGGGGGTTGATGGGGAGACTCTAGGTGGTGTAGAGGGGGTTGATGGGGAGATTCTAGGTGGTGTAGAGGGGGTTGATGGGGAGACTCTAGGTGGTGTAGAGGGGGTTGATGGGGAGATTCTAGGTGGTGTAGAGGGGGTTGATGGGGAGATTCTAGGTGGTGTAGAGTAGTTGGTAGCCGTAGTTACATATCAGATGAGGTTCTGATTCGAGGGCGGTTGATATGAATCTGCCGGGAGAGAAATATGATATTGAATTAGACGTGGTTGCGTGTGTGTGTGGGTGTAACAGACGTGGTCTTGCAAGTTCCGTCAGAGGCACTGTCCGCTCTGACCAGGAGTTGAACTCACCACCTCTGACTTCCCAAGCGCCACCACTACCAACTACGCCAACGAAAAGCTAGCAATTTGCTGACGCGGGTGGCCTGTTACATACTTGAGGAGTGAGTTTCACCACACCGGCTACATGTGTGTGTGTGTGTGTGTGTGTGTGCGTGTGTGTGTGTGTGTGCACGATGGAGAGCTGGGAAAAAAAAGCTTGGGGAGTGTGTTAGTGAGTTGGCAAAAGAGATAACAAAGAGAGACAGTTAAAGGGTGTGTTAGCAGGTGAACACCTGTGAGAATGTGTGTGTGTGTGTGTGTAGTACATCCACAGTTTTCACCTGCTGGTTGCTTGAGAAGTCGTGGAGTGGAAGTTGGGGTAGGCGGTAACTTGGGAACTGTTGCTCATAGGCTGTTTGGGAGTAGCGAGAGGAGTCTGGGTAGTGGACTGGGTGAGAGGAGTCTGGGTAGTGGACTGGGTGAGAGGTGTAGGAGGGAGGTGGAGCACTGCCTGGTCTGTTGAACGCCCCGGCTGGGTATACAGGGTTTACCATGCCTAGGGAAGGGAGAACAGACAGAACCAACATAAACGTTACACAAATCTTAGTGGCACTAATAAAAATATATACATTTACTTGCTTGAAAAAAAAATCCAAAACGACATACAGAACTTGCAAACTATTAATCTAGTCAGACGCTCTACCACCAAGATATACAGTAGAAGTACCAATAGTGTATGGATGTTTAAGCTTTAGACGTTATTGTCCCCGAGGGAAAGTTAAGACAAATAAGACTTAATAGGACAGTATAAAACTTTAGATTAGAGTTGTAAACATTTAAGCTGCCCTAGTTGACAAACCACAGGGGTCTGTCTCTAGGTAGTGTGTGCATTACATTTGCATTATATACATTTTTCAACATCAACGGGCAAGTAATGCATATGAAAAGTACAGCAGTAGAACAACGGTCAGAAGGGCAAAGTTCTAACAGTATCACTGTGGTCAGAGTTGAACGACACACTGGATTTACAAGCCACATCGCCAGGTCACCACGCCTCAGCTATCAAGCACGGTGAATGTGATTGGCTCATGGTGTAGGTGAATGTGATTGGCTCGTGGTGTAAGGGAGGAGGTTCATCATACCTTGATTGGCTGCTGTTCTGTTGGGGGAGGACCACTCAAAGTCATCCTCTAGCCATTGGTTGACTATTTTCTGCTTGCTGTCTTTGTTCCTGATGAGGGGGAAGGGGGACCAAAGGAGGGGAGGAAGATGAGAAGGAGGGAAGACGTGTGGATGAGGAAAAGGGGGATGAATAGAGGACGAGGAAGAGGAAGAGGAGGGATGTAGGAAGGAGAGACGGGGTGGGGGCAAAGAAAGTTGGGGGATGAATTGATGAATCGAAAGATGGACAAGGAGAGGATGAGAAGATGAAGCAGTGAGGTGAGAAGCAGATCAAAAATGAGAGGGAGGAGAGGAGGAGAGAGGAGGAGGAGGAGAGAGGAAGAGGAGGGAGGAGGAGGAGGAGAGAGGAAGAGGAGGGAGGAAGACGAGAGGATGAGGAGAATAGTTTTGAAGAGGAGGGGATAGAGGGAAGGACAGAAAGTAGAAGAAAGGTGTACGCATATTTATTGACACCATTTCTCCAAAAACTAAACGAGTTTCATTCCTGATTGTAAGATTAGATCATCACGGTGATAAGCAGTACTACAGTAACTCAGCAGGCTGTCAGGCCGACTGGCTCACCTCCTCTGGCTCTGCTTGGTGAGCAGCAGGTAGGCAGTCAGGACCCCCACCAGCACCACCAGCACCAAGCCTGTCACACTCATCCCCACGTAGAAGCCAATCTTGTTGATGGGGTGGTTACACTTGGAGCCCATGTACCAAGTGGATCCTGTGTGGAGACAGCTGAAACACAACGCCCATGCTACACTGTTAGTGTGTGTTGGTGTTGAGGTGTCTGTGTGTAGTAGTAAAGTGAAGCACACACGTGTGTGTGGGTGTGTAGTTGTAAAGTTAATCACATACTGGTGTGTGTTTGTTGGAGTTAAGGTGTGTGTGTGTGTGTATGTGTTGGTGTTAAGGTGTGTGTGTCTGTGTATAGTTGTAAAGTGAAGCACATACTTGTGTGTGTGTTGGTGTTAAGGTGTGTGTTGGTATTAAGGTGTGTGTGTGTTGGTGTTAAGGTGTGTGTGTGTGTTGGTGTTAAAGTGTGTGTTTTGGTGTGTGCGTCTGTGTGTGTAGTTGTAAAGTGAAGCACATACGAGCACTGGGCTCCTTCAGCCGCTGAGACAGCACAGGTGCCGTCGTTGTCACATGTGAAGGGATCAGGGTGTCCCGGATCGCACTTATTCACACACTTCACTATGCCGCTCATGTTGACGCCAAGGTAGTGTTCTGCATGGTCCGGGTTCGAGACAGAGCTTTTACACACAGCTGTCAGAGAGAGAGAGAGAGAGAGGGAGAGAGAGAGAGAGAGAGAGAGAGAGAGAGAGAGAGAGAGAGAGAGAGAGAGAGAGAGAGAGAGAGAGAGAGAGGGAGAGGGAGAGGGAGAGGGAGAGGGAGAGGGAGAGGGAGAGGGAGAGGGAGAGGGAGAGGGAGAGGGAGAGGGAGAGGGAGAGGGAGAGGGAGATGTGTGAGGAAACCTTGGTCCCTGGCTGTAAGAATGATAACACACTGACTGTTTCTCACACACACACAAACACACACACACACATATAAAAACACTGATTCTTCTGTCAATCTTGAACATGCCATCGCCGTATAGTTATTCTTACTTACCTGTTAGATCCAAATCTTCTTTTTCTGGTTGTTCTGTACTGGTTATGTTGAACCCAGGACAACCTAGAGTGGCTATTAAGAGTAGGAGATTAGGTTGGTAAAAAACACATACATTCTACCTGAAACTTCTGTTTTTAAATGGCCTTAAATCTTATATATATGAGACTGTGATCCCAATAATTACCAGTCATAAAAATAAAAAAGTCCCATGGTAAAAAGACATTTGTTTACCTGGCGTGACATCAGAACAGGTTTTGACATCTTTTACTGCAGTCTGAACTTGCACAAATAAAGTGTTGAATTCAGTCTCTGCCTGTGCGGAATTGTTAACCTCCAAAACAACGTTGTGTTCGACTCTGACACTGGATGTGAGGAAAATGTAAAAATAACTAAGTATTGTCAAATCTGTATCAGTAATAGTTTAAACCATTGACCTTTTCAATACCGTTTCAAGGAAAATGTCTTAGTGTAACGGTATTACCCTTATTCTGAAATGCACATTGTGTTTGTGGTAGTTCTATCCCTATAATCTTAGTTCATACATTACCCGTTGTTTTCCATCCTGACATAGTTTAAGGCCCCATCTTCAATCTGATACGGTAGGAAATAACAGCCAACGTCAGTGAAATATTTTAACATCAACATAATTGTTTGCATGAAGATTTAGCTTGGCTTGACACGGATAAAGTTACCATGGTTACCTTGTCCGACAGGCCGTCTTGTGTCGCAGATCTTCTGCGTCTGGTTGCCGGACGGCTGTTTGTTCAGGGAAGAAGACAGTGACATCATGTTTTATTTTATTTTCAAAGGCATTGAATACTTATATTTAAATATATTACAAATTTAAACACCACCGAATGTGTTGGTTTTGAATTCACCTTTTTAAAATTGAAATATGAATTCATTTCAATGTTAAAAAAAGAAGAAAAATTCGGATTCGAAAATTCAGCTTGCTCAAATTCGAATTGTAAAATTAGGACCCCCCCCCCCCCTCCCAGAACAAAAAACATCAACCTTCAGAAATTCAAATAGTACAATATTCATGCTGCTCAAATGTAAATTGTGAAATTCTGATCTAATTCTAGCCCAAAAAATCTGAGAAGGGCTTGCTTGTCTGAGACCAGACCTCTTTCCAGGCTGTGATTGGATGACAGACTCAGACCCTAGGCTGTGATTGGATGACTGATCTGCATGCATGACTGCCTGCAGCTACACCTGGATGAGACGAGCCTGAGGAAAGAGGTCTGCAGTTGGACCCTTCTCAGAGAAGTGAGATGGTTCGATTGGTATCCCAGATGTTGCAATCTGATTTTTAATTAGTTATTACATTGAAATAAATGAATAGTACAATTTTTAAGAGGTGAATTCAAAACCAACAAATTTGATGGTGTTTAAATGTCAATATAAAGTATGCAATGCCTTTTCAAATTCAAAATATGTCACAGATTTTT
This sequence comes from Hypomesus transpacificus, assembly GCF_021917145.1. Taxonomy (NCBI): domain Eukaryota; kingdom Metazoa; phylum Chordata; class Actinopteri; order Osmeriformes; family Osmeridae; genus Hypomesus; species Hypomesus transpacificus. Next base: position 221,156 of record NW_025813741.1, on the reverse strand, counting down.
TTCCATACAAATTAAAATAAACTTTACAAAGCGTTGATCGTGATGGCATTTTATCGCAACATTCGATATGTCAACGCAGCGACGGATTCCGAGCTTTACATCCGGCCTCTCCGCTGATGATCGTTAAACTTGTGTAATTAGATGAAGCATACTTTCAGGTTTTACCTTTCACCATTTATAATGTTGTAGTAGGCTACGTTTCCTTGTGAATAGGGGACGTTACCTTAAATTGATGACATTCACTGATTTGAAGTTTTGAATCCTCGTAATGTAATATATCTTCATCTGAAACAGCAATGGAGGGTTGAACACTCATGAATACATAGCCTACTGTAAATTGTATTTCCTTTAAATGGTAAACTTTTTTAAGTGGTTACTTACATCTGTAGTGAAATCTTCAACAAAGTTCTTGTATTCTGTAGATTCCTTATTTTCGAACTCTGGTATGAAAGGCTCATCTACTTCCATGTTGACTAATGCTGACCTCTCAATTTGTTCTTAGTAAAGTGAAAAAACATTTTTCAATTAATCACTTTTTCCCTATTGAGATAATTGATGAAATTATACAAACATTTTGACTATGTAATAAGTGTTTATCATACAAAATGGCCAACATACTTGGTAAAACGATGTCAACAATGTCTTTGCATGTCCTGCCTTTATAATTGTCGGGGCAGATGCAACTTTCTCCGTTAGGGTTTGGAGTTCCACCGTTTTCACACCTTACAGGGACTTTTGTTGTTGTAGTCGGGCTGGTGCTTGTAGGTGAATGTGTTGTAACAATATTAGGAGTCGTTGGTTTAGCTGTAGTTACAACAGGACTGGTGGGTTTATCCGTAGTTACAACAGCACTGGTGGGTTTATCCGTTGTTACAACAGCACTGGTGGGTTTAGCTGTAGTTACAACAGGACTGGTGGGTTTAGCTGTAGTTACAACAGGACTGGTGGGTTTAGCTGTGGTTACAACAGCACTGGTGGGTTTAACGGTAGTTACAACTGGACTGGTGGGTTTAGCTGTAGTTACAACAGGACTGGTGGGTTTAACCGTAGCTGTCGCTGCTGTGTCAGGGCTGGTCTGCTCCGCTGTGGTTCCGGCAGTAGCTGTCGCTGCTGTGTCAGGGCTGGTCTGCTCCACTGTGGTTCCGGCAGTAGCTGTCGCTGCTGTGTCCGCTGTGGTTCCAGCAGTAGCTGTCGCTGCTGTGTCAGGGCTGGTCTGCTCCGCTGTGGTTCCGGCAGTAGCTGTCGCTGCTGTGTCAGGGCTTGTCTGCTCCTCTGTGGTTCCGGCAGTAGCTGTCGCTGCTGTGTCAGGGCTGGTCTGCTCCGCTGTGGTTCCGGCAGTAGCTGTCGCTGCTGTGTCAGGGCTGGTCTGCTCCGCTGTGGTTCCGGCAGTAGCTGTCGCTGCTGTGTCAGGGCTGGTCTGCTCCGCTGTGGTTCCGGAAGTAGCTGTCGCTGCTGTGTCAGGGCTGGTCTGCTCCTCTGTGGTTCCGGCAGTAGCTGTCGCTGCTGTGTCAGGGCTGGTCTGCTCCGCTGTGGTTCCAGCAGTAGCTGTCGCTGCTGTGTCAGGGCTGGTCTGCGCCGCTGTGGTTCCAGCAGTAGCTGTCGCTGCTGTGTCCGCTGTGGTTCCAGCAGTAGCTGTCGCTGCTGTGTCAGGGCTGGTCTGCTCCTCTGTGGTTCCGGAAGTAGCTGTCGCTGCTGTGTCAGGGCTGGTCTGCTCCGCTGTGGTTCCAGCAGTAGCTGTCGCTGCTGTGTCCGCTGTGGTTCCAGCAGTAGCTGTCGCTGCTGTGTCAGGGCTGGTCTGCTCCACTGTGGTTCCGGCAGTAGCTGTCGCTGCTGTGTCAGGGCTGGTCTTCTCCGCTGTGGTTCCGGCAGTAGCTGTCGCTGCTGTGTCAGGGCTGGTCTGCTCCTCTGTGGTTCCGGAAGTAGCTGTCGCTGCTGTGTCAGGGCTGGTCTGCTCCGTTGTGGTTCCGGCAGTAGCTGTCGCTGCTGTGTCAGGGCTGGTCTGCTCCGCTGTGGTTCCGGCAGTAGCTGTCGCTGCTGTGTCAGGGCTGGTCTGCTCCGCTGTGGTTCCGGCAGTAGCTGTCACTGCTGTGTCAGGGCTGGTCTGCTCCGCTGTGGTTCCGGCAGTAGCTGTCGCTGCTGTGTCAGGGCTGGTCTGCTCCGCTGTGGTTCCGGCAGTAGCTGTCGCTGCTGTGTCAGGGCTGGTCTGCTCCACTGTGGTTCCGGCAGTAGCTGTCGCTGCTGTGTCAGGGCTGGTCTGCTCCTCTGTGGTTCCGGAAGTAGCTGTCGCTGCTGTGTCAGGGCTGGTCTGCTCCGCTGTGGTTCCAGCAGTAGCTGTCGCTGCTGTGTCCGCTGTGGTTCCAGCAGTAGCTGTCGCTGCTGTGTCAGGGCTGGTCTGCTCCACTGTGGTTCCGGCAGTAGCTGTCGCTGCTGTGTCAGGGCTGGTCTTCTCCGCTGTGGTTCCGGCAGTAGCTGTCGCTGCTGTGTCAGGGCTGGTCTGCTCCGCTGTGGTTCCGGCAGTAGCTGTCGCTGCTGTGTCCGCTGTGGTTCCGGCAGTAGCTGTCGCTGCTGTGTCAGGGCTGGTCTGCTCCGCTGTGGTTCCGGCAGTAGCTGTCGCTGCTGTGTCAGGGCTGGTCTGCTCCGCTGTGGTTCCGGCAGTAGCTGTAGCTGCTGTGTCAGGGCTGGTCTGCTTCGCTGTGGTTCCGGCAGTAGCTGTCGCTGCTGTGTCAGGGCTAGTCTGCTCCGCTGTGGTTCCGGCAGTAGCTGTCGCTGCTGTGTCAGGGCTGGTCTGCTCCGCTGTGGTTCCGGCAGTAGCTGTCGCTGCTGTGTCAGGGCTGGTCTGCTTCGCTGTGGTTCCGGCAGTAGCTGTCGCTGCTGTGTCAGGGCTGGTCTGCTCCGATGTGGTTCCGGCAGTAGCTGTCGCTGCTGTGTCCGCTGTGGTTCCGGCAGTAGCTGTCACTGCTGTGTCAGGGCTGGTCTGCTCCGCTGTGGTTCCGGCAGTAGCTGTCGCTGCTGTGTCAGGGCTGGTCTGCTCCGCTGTGGTTCCGGCAGTAGCTGTCGCTGCTGTGTCAGGGCTGGTCTGCTCCACTGTGGTTCCGGCAGTAGCTGTCGCTGCTGTGTCAGGGCTGGTCTGCTCCGCTGTGGTTCCGGCAGTAACTGTCGCTGCTGTGTCAGGGCTGGTCTGCTCCGCTGTGGTTCCGGCAGTAGCTGTCGCTGCTGTGTCAGGGCTGGTCTGCTCCGATGTGGTTCCGGCAGTAGCTGTCGCTGCTGTGTCCGCTGTGGTTCCGGCAGTAGCTGTCACTGCTGTGTCAGGGCTGGTCTGCTCCGCTGTGGTTCCGGCAGTAGCTGTCGCTGCTGTGTCAGGGCTGGTCTGCTCCTCTGTGGTTCCGGCAGTAGCTGTCGCTGCTGTGTCAGGGCTGGTCTGCTCCACTGTGGTTCCGGCAGTAGCTGTCGCTGCTGTGTCAGGGCTGGTCTGCTCCGCTGTGGTTCCGGCAGTAGCTGTCGCTGCTGTGTCCGCTGTGGTTCCGACAGTAGCTGTCGCTGCTGTGTCAGGGCTGGTCTGCTCCGCTGTGGTTCCGGCAGTAGCTGTCGCTGCTGTGTCCGCTGTGGTTCCGGCAGTAGCTGTTGCTGCTGTGTCAGGGCTTATCTGCTCCGCTGTGGTTCCGGCAGTAGCTGTCGCTGCTGTGTCAGGGCTGGTCTGCTCCGCTGTGGTTCCGGCAGTAGCTGTCGCTGCTGTGTCCGCTGTGGTTCCAGCAGTAGCTGTCGCTGCTGTGTCAGGGCTGGTCTGCTCCGCTGTGGTTCCGGCAGTAGCTGTCTCTGCTGTGTCAGGGCTGGTCTGCTCCGCTGTGGTTCCAGCAGTAGCTGTCGCTGCTGTGTCAGGGCTGGTCTGCTCCGCTGTGGTTCCGGCAGTAGCTGTCGATGCTGTGTCAGGGCTGGTCTGCTCCACTATGGTTCCGGCAGTAGCTGTCGCTGCTGTGTCAGGGCTGGTCTGCTCCGCTGTGGTTCCGTTAGTAGCTGTCGCTGCTGTGTCCGCTGTGGTTCCGGCAGTAGCTGTCGCTGCTGTGTCAGGGCTGGTCTGCTCCGCTGTGGTTCCGGCAGTAGCTGTCGCTGCTGTGTCAGGGCTGGTCTGCTCCGCTGTGGTTCCGGCAGTAGCTGTCGCTGCTGTGTCCGCTGTGGTTCCAGCAGTTGCTGTCGTTGCTGTGTCAGGTTTGGTCTGCTCCGCTGTGGTTCCGGCAGTAGTTGTCGCTGCTGTGTCAGGGCTGGTCTGCTCCGCTGTGGTTCCGGCAGTAGCTGTCGCTGCTGTGTCAGGGCTGGTCTGTTCCACTGTGGTTCCGTCAGTAGCTGTCGCTGCTGTGTCAGGGCTGGTCTGCTCCGCTGTGGTTCCGGCAGTAGCTGTCGCTGCTGTGTCCGCTGTGGTTCCAGCAGTTGCTGTCGTTGCTGTGTCAGGTTTGGTCTGCTTCGCTGTGGTTCCGGCAGTAGCTGTCGCTGCTGTGTCAGGGTTGGTCTGCTCCGCTGTGGTTCCGGCAGTAGCTGTCGCTGCTGTGTCAGATATTCCAATAGGAGTGGTCTGTTCTGTCAAATTTTCAATATAACTGGTTGAAGAGCTGTCTTGTGCTGGTGTGGTTGTGACAGTGGTGGTTGTAGCTGAAAATAGTTTAAAATTGTTACGTACAGCTTACAGATTGCAGTCTTACCTTATATTGTTTCATGAAAATTATATGTCTTAAAGAATATATTCACAGATTATGGTTATAGTTCATCTACATTTTTACAGATGGTAAATATTTTTATACATGTACTAAAGTACAAAAAGCTAAATAAATAAATAATCAAACTGTCGCCTTGAGCACATTTTTGGGATCATGCTAACTTATATCAGAAGAATCAGAATCAGAATTCGGTTCATTCGCCATGTATGTTATACAAAAACGGAATTTACTTAGGCAGGAAGGTGCAAACAATAAACATATACGAATCTTAAATTAAGTAAAAGTGCAAAAGTTCAACTATTTCTAAGAACTAAACAATCTAATAATAAAACAATTTAAATATAAAATATATATAAAATCAAGAATAAGAATGAGCAGCATGAGTGGTCAACATTTAGTGCAATCAGATACTGAGATAAGGTGGCTTAAGCATAGTGTAACTGCCATTAGATGGACTTATAATAGTTAAATGAATGAATGAATATCAATGGGAGTCCTTGGCCTTGTTGAAGAGGCCAGTAGCAGATGGAAAGAAATATATACATGTTGGTTGAGTGCCCTACAGACTGTGATTGAGTTAGAAACAGTGAAAAACAGGTGTTGTGTGTCCAGATTTATAAAATCCTGAGTTTCGGTACGACTCTGGTTGTTAGGCATCGGATGTTTTCATTACATTTACATTTAGTCATTTAGCAGACGCTCTTATCCAGAGCGACTTACTGTAAGTACAGTGACATTCCCCCGAGGCAAGTAGGGTGAAGTGCCTTGCCCAAGGACACAATGAAATTTGGCAGCCGGGGAATCAAACTGGCAACCTGCCATCTGACTCCACTTAAAAACTTTTGACAGGTAACGCATCCCACAGATTTCTCGATTTACTTACTTGCAGCGATGCACAGACAGAGGAGGAGGGCTGCGACACCGAACGGAACTGTCCAGAGAGAGGCCATGATGGGGTGTCTTCTAACTATGAAGTCTCAGGTAATCCTGATGCAGTGATGCACACCTGTGTGTACCTGTACCTGGTCTGGAATGACTCTGCACCTGTAGTAGGGTGGATATTATCCACCTATGGACCCTACCCTGAAGTATATGTCATTAAAGAGACAAAATATTGTGCAAACGTCTTGGTCAGAGTCACTGGTCAAGGTTCAAGGGCATGTGTCGTAAGGACTGGTGATGTGTTCTGATTGACTGGCACAGGCACAGACACACAATAAATGCTTTGTTTGAATGTACCACTTAAGAAATGTTAGTCAACAATGAATTTAACAGCATTTAATACTTCACAGAGGACATGTATGAACTATTTTTCTTTTATTCGGATATTGCAAAAAACAAAAACAAACAAAAAAACGTTTCTGTGACTCCACATAGTTGTATATAAAAATGCACTGCAAACATTCATTTAACTAAATAAAAACACTTCATTTTTGGCGGGGGATCAAAGAAACTCATCCAACGTAAGGACTGTGTCATCCATTATCCAATCCTTAATGTGGGTGGTCGATCCAAGCAGTGTTTACGTGTGTTTACATGAAACACAATACTAGTCTGATATGTGGTAACCACTGAAACAGAAATCCACACGTTGTACTGTAATCACCTGCATAGGTAGGTAGGGGCACATCTCTATCAAGATAACAGATAATATTTAACCTATGAGAAGAGATTGGCAAACCTTAGAGGTATTTTTATGGTGACATTCAGTGTGTTGTGGGGGGAAAACCTTCACTTTTGTGTGTTGGGAAATAATCGTGTACGTATTTTCACGGGTTGGGTGGTGTAATCCTCCATGACGTTTCTTTTACAGTTACTCCTCGTTGTGAAATGTTAAGTTTCCATTTCCCAGCCCACCCTTGCTATGCTTTATGAGTTAATGGGCAGATTAGCATCCCTAGTTCCTCTGAAGTGACATCAGATATCCCATGAGACACCCTGTCTGGGCTAATGTTTGAACTGTCTGAAGCTGAACAGTTATAATCTGAAATGTATGCAATATTTGTTTTTCTACACAATTGGAAGTGTAAAATTTTGCTCATTTTGTACATTCACAAACTAATATGTTAAATCAATCAATAAGTATGTTTGTACTTATGTAAGTTTACTTTGGGTGTGAGTGTGTGTGTATGTTTGAGAGAGTGTGTGTGTATGTTTGTGTGTGTGAGAGAGAGAATGTGTGTGTGAGAGAGAATGTGTGTCTGTGAGAGAGAATGTGTGTGAGAGTGTGTGTATGTGTGTGTGTGTGAGAGGGTGTGTGTGTGTGTGTGTGTGTGTTTGAGTATTTGTGAGTGTGTGTGTGTGTGTGTGTGAGACAATGTGTGTGCGTGTGTGAGAAAAGAGTGTGTATGTGTGAGTGTGTATGTGTGTGTGAGACAGTGTGTGTGCGTGAGTGAGAAAAGAATGTGTATGTGTGAGAGTGTGTATGTGTGTGTGAGACTATGTTGAGACGTCCAAAAAAATGTTTCAATCAGGCTGTTATTTGCATCTTACAATAAACACTCTTTATTATTTCCCCCCTTCACTTCTTTAACACAGTTACAAATATGTGATCCACTTTTTTCCTTTCACCTTTGAACCCACTTCTGTAGTTGCAGAATTTTTTCTTGGGTCTGTCTTTGACATTAAGAACCTTTTCTTTCAACAGGCACAATTCTGAGTTCATTTTTACAGGCAGTGAAAGGTCCAAAGAAAGGAAACAGTTCCTTGGTAGATCTCTCAGAGAAAGAGAAGGAGTGGATGTGACACCTCTTCTCCACGTTGAAAAAAGCGACTCTCTGTTTCTCTATGTCCAGAAACACTCCCAGAGTGGCAGGTGTCAGTTCTGAAGGCAGAACAGCAGGTGGTTCCTCCACAGTCCGCAGCGTTCCGTCCCACAAACCGATACTCCAGTAGCCGTTGTCTGGGCGGATGGAGATATCCGCCCCCCTGTTCTCAGGGTCTTGGGCGACTCCCACACTCCACTGTGTTTTGTTCCCCAGATCAACCTCCCAGTAATGTCTCCCTGAAGTGTACCCTCTCTCTCCCAGCACACACTGAGCTTCCAGAAACCTCTTGTGTTTAGTCAGTCCTCGACGTGGAGATCCTTGGCAGCTCACCGACCTGTTGTCCTCTGATAAACCCAGCACTGGGTGTGCAGTGTCTGGGTCAAGGGTGATGTCCTCTGTGACGAAGAAGAAACTGGTTTATTGTGTGGTTTTGTTACTTAAATGCTTGGAGCACTTAACCACAAGTGGAGATTTATTCCAGTAATTCTAGAAGTAGAGTAGAAAGGATAATGTTCCAGTGTTGCACAGTGAAAGAATACTATACCTGCGTGCTCCAACATTAAGCCCCAAACTGAGTGGAAAAAAATTGTTTTATTATTGAGGCCAGCTGATCCAGGTGCAGTTAAAAGACTAGAGCCAAAGTACAAAATGATAAAGCAGAAAATTACCAGACTCAGGGATCTTGTTAGTGATTTCTGTGAAGGAAAAGGTGATTAGCTGTTTCTTTTTGCCAGGAATTCACATCTTACAAGTGACATCTCTCACACAATGCATGTGGACAAAGCTAAATTGATCTGATTACACAACTATATACTGTACCAAATATTTTTTTCTTTTTTTCAAGGTCATCTTGCTTGATTTTATTTTCTGGAGAAAAAAAAAAACAATATTTTTTTAGGAACATTACCATTTTAACCAAGTTATTAGAATGCAGTGTCAAGGTATGTAATTAATGTGTTTATTTAGCTCAATTACATTAATTTCTTTGCCTTTTTTATTGCTGACGAACAGACATACCTTCTCGTCTCCTCTTTAATTCCGCCTCTATGTCATCTGAGGATAATTGAAAAAAAAGTTGGTTGAACGTTCAATAAAACTGAGCTTAGAGAAAGTGTGAGTTATATTAACGGTAAAAGTATTAAAACGAATAAACAAGTTGTCAAATTTTACACAAGGGCTGCAGTTTCTTCTCAGCCTCTGAACATGAAAAAAACACGTTCAAACATTTAAGAAAGTCCAAAAGCTACAGCTTGATGTGAAACACTGCAACGTTATACCCACAATTCCAAACATTTCGTTTCTTTCAAATAAATATATTTTTTAAAGGAGCAGAAATACAATCCAGCGCCACTCAAGAGTCTCTGAACGCGAGACTCACCAGTTTTTTGGCGGACGGCGTTGACAACAGACGCGCAGACAAACACCAGGGCGAGGAACGTAGGAATCAGGTAGGCAGACAGGTAGGCCCGGTCCGGACCACTGTTGAGGTAGAACTCCTCTGGCAGGAGACAGACAGGCATGAGAGCAGGGACCTGGGTTTGTTTTCAAATATGGGTGAGACAGTTTCTGTCGTCGATTCTGTCCTCTGACCTTCAAGCCTCAGAGGGGAAACTGTTTAATTGAACGCGGGGAAAGATATGCAGATTGGAGCAAAGACACGTACAGTCCTGGTGTTTTCTTACAACTATTAATCTGTATCAGCCTAACCCCCAAACTCACCCGTCATCTCCATAGCCGACTCCAGCCTGTACTTCCTGTCATGTGACATCGCCACACACGAGATGCCTTGGAGTTGCTCCTTCCCCAGTTTGACTCGACTGCTGATGGAGAACAGGTCACGTGACTGTTTCGCTTCCTCCGTCTGCGCTGATGTCACTTCCTGTCCATGGTGGTCCAGCCACAGCATGTGAGGTTCAGGGTACCAGAATTCAGAGCTGAAGCTCAGCTGGATGAAGGTTTTGTGGTGCCAAACCAAAGAGACTGTAGGGACCCTGCCAACCTCTGGAGGAAACAGATTATAGAAATGTGTCAGACCTCACCCATGACCCTGTGTTAAGAAAATAACAGTGCAGTATTTACTTCTAGGGTTAGTTAGTTGGGATTCATTGATATCCTGCACATATTGATTATTCAAATGTATCCTATATACAGCGTTATCGCCAGATTTTTCAAAGATTCAGGGTGTGGTGATGTTGCTTACATATACTTTTAATATGGAGATCAACTGGCAATAAAACAGAAAACATTTGTATTGTTTATTTCCTGGTCGTCTTTCACTCACTTTTAACCTGGACCTTTATGGCTTGTTCCTTAATCCATTCCTGATGGATGACCTGACACCTGTACTCTCCTCTGTCAGCCAGCAGGACTCCCTTCAGCCCCAGAGACACATCGCCCTTCTCCAACCCCTGGGTGGACATGTTCACTCTGCCCAGGTAGTCCTGTCCCACAGTCACCCTCCCGTTGTCAAAATCATACAGGGGGGAGGTAAACTGCCCCTGCCTGAACCACATGACGTGCATGCGAGCAGCGTTATTTTGGGGAGACAGGCGACAGGGAAGGATGACGTCATCTCCCTCGTAGACATCGACGGGTTGGGAAGGGACGATGAGGCTGAAATCAGTGTCTAGCGGGGAAACGAGTCACAAGGTTGCAAAGAAAAAAACGGATTAGTTTTTCTGAAGGACGCTGAAAGGGTATGTGTCTAAGGGATGGCAACATTCTATTGTTTGCAGGGCTGTAAAACGGACAAACCACACTTTTTTTATTACTTTCAGATTAAAAAATATACAAGGTCCAACCACAGATTTATTTTTGTTATATTTTACATGATATCCAAAACACATCATCTGATTTCAGACAACTCAGTGCTAATTTGAGAGGTTCCATAAACTCACATAGTTCATCCATGTTTACAAGTTGGAGGCTTATTACCTGCTGCACATACAGGTGAGAATCACGAGGATAAGGAAGCTGACATCTTGGATCAAAGGTCCCATGATGTCCTAGTAACACACGGTAAACCAAGGAGCACAGAACATTTGAACTGACCCAGATATTTAAGCGCAGTATACTAGTGTTTTTTGACACCTTGGATGAAAATGGCATTGTTAAAGTCGCAGAGCATACAACTAAATAGCAAAATATTGACTTTAGCCATAATCAACAACACACAGACACGCCCATGGGATTCATTTCGTCGAGTATTTTGCAAACGTGCTGCCTCACGTCCGTTAAACATCATATAGTAACTTCGCTCGGAATCACACCCTTGAAACAATACTGTAGCGTTACATGAACTGAGGTATAACTCTTCAAACCACTTGATATCCTTTTTAATTAACCTTCATGAGAGTTGAAGCATTGACCTGATTAAGAACAAGCGCAAATTCGAAACAGTTGCGACTACACACGTGCTTGCTTACTATTTGGTGGACCGACAGAGCGAGCAATAACTTTTATAGACCTATATATATATATATTCTATGCATTTTTTTCATGTTCAACTGTAATATCAACGTAGCCTACAGAGTTAACATTCCACACACTGATTTTAAAATGTCCACTGTATTAGGCTCCTACCTTGATAAGATTTAGATTTGGCAATAAGGATACGTTGCATGGTATATTTATAGCCTAATCTAAATATATATAGTATCTATATATTACGAGTATATAGTCTATATATATTATATATATAGTATCTATATATTGTGTAGTCTATTTTCCTCACAACAATAGAGATTCTTACCTGGTAGCTGGCTAACAAGTTGAAAGTGTCAGACAGTTTCGCTTTTACACAGGTGACAATAATTAACCAAAGACACAGTTGAAAGAAAGGATAGGCTATTCAAAACAGGATTTAACGCTCCGTCTCATTGCTAAACTGAAAGTTCCAACATAAGGAGCAGAATGTATTCTCACCAGATATGCTATATAAAACAATGTCAGTATTTTGGTTACTAAATTAGTAGTTACAGTTAATAGTAGGCTAATATATCTTAAACATCCATATTTCACTTTTGTTTATTTAGAGGTCAGATCATTAGCAAATGTTCAGCATGCAGTGGTCACTGGCACATTTACAAAAAGCTGTTTACTGAAGTGCAACAAAAGAAACTTCACAAATATGCATGTTTGTAGACCAACAGAAAGGCTCAGTATGCGAATGTAGTGTGTAACAGGGTCGGAGAGACAGGACTTAAAAGTTTTGAAACAAGGCGATAACCTTAATAATAGCGGTTGAGCAGAATTCTCCATAACCCCGGGGCAGCGAAGGAGAAGACAGGGTCGGCCTGGTGCTTGGTTACGGTTGCCGTAGACACGCTGGGAGGTATGGTGTTTGGTTACGGTTGCCGTAGACACGCTGGGAGGTATGGTGTTTGTCTCGTAAATAAGCAATAAGGCCTGTGTGTTTGTGTGCGTGTGTTTGTGTGTGTGTGTGTGTGGGCAGGTGGGGTTAGGGGCAGCTTCTGTCCCATAAATCTTTCAGTGCACACCTGCAGATACACATATGGTTCCTTCCTTCCTTCCCTCCCCCCCTCCCTCCTTCCCCCCTCCCCCCCCTCCCTCCCCCCTCCATCCTCCCCTCCCTCCCCCCCTACCTCCCCCACATCCCTACCCCCCCTCCCTCCCCCCAAACTCCCTCCCATCCCTTCTTTCCTCCCTCCCTCCCTGGTTATACCCTGAAGTGTCAACTTGTGACCACTAGAGGTCAGTAGCTTTGTTTGTGGAAGAAAGAGTGGAAGAAAGGATGGAAGGGAGAGTACGTAAAAAAGAGAGAGAGAGAGGGAAAGAATGGAGGTAGGTTGGAAGGAAGGAAGGAAGGAAGGAAGGAAGGAAGGAAGGAAGGAAGGAAGGAAGGCAAGAAATAATGGAGGAAGGAAGGTAGAAAGGAAGGAAGGACTATACAGTTTTGCAACCCATCCCAGGCTGCTTTCTAGACTCCAGTCACAGATGCGTCCTGCATGCATGGCTGAGGAACCACAATAGGAGGATGGGAATTCAATAGGATATACAGTGTGTGTGTGTGTGTGTGTGTTTTATGATTCTTCCAGAATCTCTTCCTTATGAAAGACCTGGAATGTGCAGAAAGCTGCGGAATCTTATGGAAGGATGAATAAGCAAAACAATAGACAATCTCTCATTTTTTTCCAATTTTTGACATCTTGTCCAGGATGAAAAGATACAGCCAAAGGATGGTGGGAGAGAGGAGGGAGGGAGGGTAAAGAGTGAAGGGGAGAGCAGAGTGATATCCGAAGAGGAGGGAGGGAGGGTAAAGAGTGAAGGGGAGAGCAGAGTGATATCCGAAGCAGAGGGAGATTGATGTGACCAGCCAATCACTAGTGGGCCAGCAATTAGATAATAGCTCTGAATCAGCACACTGAAGCTTTTAACTACTTCATTATAGATTACCCTGAGAAAGCTCTTTTTTTCTGTCTCTCTCTCTCTCTCCTTTCCCCTCTCCCCCTCTCTCTCCTTCCTTCTCTCCCTTTCTCCCTCCCTCCCGTCCTCTCTCCCTCCCTCCCCCTCTACCTCTCTCCATTCTCTCTCATTCTTTCTCCCCTCCCCCTCTACCTCTCTCCATTCTCTCTCATTCTTTCTCCCCTCCCTCCCTCCCTCCACCTTTCCCCCTCTTTATTTCTGCTCCCGTCTCTTTCTCAGCCCTTTTCTCTTTGCCCCCTCCTTCTCTCCCTCCTCCCCCCCCCTTCTCTACTGTGAAGTCAGACCTGCAGGAGACAGTATTTATGTGTTGTCCAGTCAGACAGTGCTGCGCTGAGGTGTACAGAAGCCAGGAGCTGATGCACATTACATCACCACGCTAACTGCACGGTTCTTCTCATTCTACTGAGAGAGAGAGGGGGGGGGGGGGGTCTGTCTCCTGTCTTTGTCTGTCTGCCTGTCAGATCAACAAGCAGACAGACAGACAGACAAGCATACAGGCAGACAGACAAGCAGACAGGCAGAAAGACAGACAGACAGAAAGACAGTATTTTAGTAATATATGGGCCAATATAGGTCAGTGTGGACTGCATGGATGATAGATAGGTTATGGGGCAGGAGAGAGGATGGATGGATGATGGATGGATGGATGATGGATGGTTATGGGACAGGGAAGAGGATGGATGATGGATGGATGGATGATGGATGGATGATGGATGGTTATCGGGCAGGGAAGAGGATGGATGATGGATGGATGATGGATGGATGATGGATGATTATGGGGCAGGGAAGAGGATGGATGGATGGATGATGGATGGTTATGGGGCAGGGAAGAGGATGGATGGATGATGGATGGATGGTTATGGGACAGGGAAGAGGATGGATGATGGATGGATGATGGATGGATGGTTATGGGGCAGGGAAGAGGATGGATGGATGATGGATGGATGGATGATGGTTATGGGACAGGGAAGAGGATGGATGGATGATGGATGGATGATGGATGGATGATGGATGGATGGTTATGGGGCAGGGAAAAGGATGGATGATGGATGGATGGTTATGGGGCAGGGAAGAGGATGGATGGATGATGGATGGATGATGGATGGATGGTTATGGGGCAGGGAAAAGGATGGATGATGGATGGATGGTTATGGGGCAGGGAAGAGGATGGATGGATGGATGATGGATGGATGGTTATGGGGAAGGGAAGAGGATGGATGGATGGATGATGGATGGATGGTTATGGGGCAGGGAAGAGGATGGATGGATGATGGATGGATGGATGATGGATGGTTATGGGACAGGGAAGAGGATGGATGATGGATGGATGGATGATGGATGGATGATGGATGGTTATCGGGCAGGGAAGAGGATGGATGATGGATGGATGATGGATGGATGATGGATGATTATGGGGCAGGGAAGAGGATGGATGGATGGATGATGGATGGTTATGGGGCAGGGAAGAGGATGGATGGATGATGGATGGTTATGGGACAGGGAAGAGGATGGATGATGGATGGATGATGGATGGATGGTTATGGGGCAGGGAAGAGGATGGATGGATGATGGATGGATGGATGATGGTTATGGGACAGGGAAGAGGATGGATGGATGATGGATGGATGATGGATGGATGGTTATGGGGCAGGGAAAAGGATGGATGATGGATGGATGGTTATGGGGCAGGGAAGAGGATGGATGGATGATGGATGGATGATGGATGGATGGTTATGGGGCAGGGAAAAGGATGGATGATGGATGGATGGTTATGGGGCAGGGAAGAGGATGGATGGATGGATGATGGATGGATGGTTATGGGGAAGGGAAGAGGATGGATGGATGGATGATGGATGGATGGTTATGGGGCAGGGAAGAGGATGGATGGATGATGGATGGATGGATGATGGATGGTTATGGGGCAGGGAAGAGGATGAATGATGGATGGATGGATGATGGATGGATGGAGGAGAAGGTGGTCACTCACACGCTCCCCACCCTTCCAGTGGAACACAGCTGCCATCGATTATGTGTCTCATCAGAGGCTGAGATATACTCCTAGCCCCCTTCTATTAATCCTCCTTAACCCAATCACAAACAGTATCCATTAGACTGACTGACAGAAGGGAGAAAGTGAGGAAGAGGAGAGATACGCAAGAAAGACAAAAAGGAGAGAAGTATGGATGGAGGGAAAGAGAGGGAGGGGGCTGGAGTCGGACATCTCCTGCCGTAGACATACATCTCTCCCTCTCTCTCTCTCTCTCACTCCCTCTCTCTCTCTCTCTTTCTCCCTCTCTCTCTCCCTCTCTGTGCTGTGCACAAGCAGTGGTCTCCAGAGGGAGGAGAAGGAGAAAGATGGGAAGAGAGAGAGAGGTAGAGAGAATTCGAGAATAAGAGTCAGATGAGGGGAATGAGAGAAAAAGAGAGAGAGAAAAATTTGGTCTTATGCTTTATTGTCTGATTTGATTTGAGGGAGAGGGGAGAAGGGGGAGGAGGGGGAGGAGGGGGCGATATATCATCTCCCCTGGTGCCACCACTGGCATTTATATGGCAGCACCCTCCCTTCCTACCTCTCCTCTCTCTCTCCCTCCCTTCCTCCTCTTTTCTCTCTCCCTCTCCTCTCCTCTCTCCTTCCTTCCTCAATCCCTTCCTCCCTCCACCCATTCCTCCCCTTTTCCCTCTTTACCTCTCCTCTCTCCTTCCCCTCTCCTTTCTCCCTTCTCTCCCTCTGTCATGGACTGGTACAGAGACAGGGGTGTGAGGAGTAGCAGAGCGGAGCAGACATGGGAACATGTGGCTGAAACGCAGAAGAAGAGAGAGACCATTGAGACAAAGAGAGAGAGATAGAGAGAGAGAGAGAGAGAGAGAGAGAGAGAGAGAGAGAGAGAGAGAGAGAGAGAGAGAGAGAGAGAGAGAGAGAGAGAGAGAGGCTTAAGAAGCTAATAACAGTGACCCTGGTCTGGACATATTTGATAAAGTAAATATATATTTATCTGCTGTGCGTTTGTGTATATGTGTGAGTGAGTGTGTGTGTGTGTGTGTGTGAGTGAGTGTGAGTGTGTCTGCATGTGTGCACATGTCTGAAGGACAAGGATGTCAGTGTGTTTTTGCAGCGTGTTTAGCCATGCCCTTAGGAGAAGCTTGTCCAGGCACTCAACTTAATTACCAAATACATCCCCTCCATCCCTCCATCCCTCCATCCCTCCCTCCCTCCATCCCTCCCTCCACTCCCCTCCCTCTCCTCGCTGCAACTTCACATCAGCAACCATCAACTCAGCAGTATCGACCTCACACACACAAAACCACACAGTTTTATCTCATCAACAGTAAACCCCTCAATCTCTTTTCCTGTCTCAACATCTCGAGATGACATGAAGGAGAACATTTATCCTGTGTGCACAGAGAGAGAGCCAGAAAGAGAGAGAGGAACATAGGAATAGAGAGAGAGAGAGAGGAACAGAGAGAGAGAAAGAGAGAGAGGAACATAGGAATAGAGAGAGAGAGGAACAGAGAGAGAGAGAAAAAGAGAGAGGAACAGAGGAACAGAGAGAGAGAGAGGAACAGAGAGAGAGAGAAAGAGAGAGAGGAACAGAGGAACAGAGAGAGAGAGAGAGAGAGGAACAGAGAGAGAAAGAGAAAGAGAGAGAGAGAGGAACAGAGAGAGAGAAAGAGAGACAGAGAGAGAGAGGAACAGAGAGAGAGAGAGATTAAAAGAGAGAGGGGAACAGAGAGAGAGAGGAACAGAGAGAGAGGGAGAGAGAGAAAAACATACATTGCACATACAAACATTCCCCTGGGTCAATTACTGTGTGCAAATAGCCTACTATCAAGTACTTGGGGCTCAACTTTATTTGACACAACATTGGACTTGTCCTGTGAGTTCCAAATCAAATGTAACTCAGTTTTAAAAAGGCGAGACAAAAAAGGAGAGAGCGAAAGAAAGCATTTTGACCTTCCCTAAGTATGCAAGACGATTTTCAGGTTGGGCGAAAAGTCTGTGTAGGCCTATTTAAGTCTCGTTGACATCCTTCTCCTTCTAGCCAAGTGCGAGTAAGCTGTCAGGTCTTATCGCGAGAGTTCCCTCGTCCGTGTTTTTTTCACCCCCTGTGAGTCGTTTTAATAGAAGCAGTCTCCCCCTATCGTCATAGAGACACAGTACGGCCCCCCTCGCGCACAGCCTTTTCCAATCGTTACCGGGAGGTGTATAAACACAACCCATTTGGATCTGACAGCGGAGACCGTAATTCACCCCCTCCTCTCTGCCCCTTAGCGGAAGGAACCCTCCCTCACCCCCCGGTACCTAATTTGGAACTTGGGGTTTGTAACGTCGTCTTAGGGACAGGGAGAGGAGGGAAGCGACGAGGAGAGAATCTACAAACCGGAGCCGGGGTTCCGTTCGTTCAACTGTAGTAGTCAGGTAAGGAAAAACACACAGCCGTTTCGCAGCTGCGCCCTCTCGCCTCGCCGCCGTTCAGTTTAAAAGGAAATTGTCTTAATGAGCCGTTGTTAAAATGCTAAGATTTCCGAATATTCGGATTTAACGATATTTGATCTTGCAGAAATTATATGCAGTAACCTAAAGAAGGGAAGGGGGGGGGGCAGTTGTCACCAACAGCGCGTGTCAGTGACGCGCCTTCATCGTTAGACGCGTGTGTGTTTGTGTGTGCTTGTGTTCGTGTTCTCTAGAGTGCACATCTGTCTGTTTGAAGGCACACGCGCTCGATGGCTACTGTCGCCGTTTTTAAATAGACGCATGAGAATAGATGTCATCTGTGAAGAGAGAAACTGTATTTAAATTCGCCTATAGGCTACGGTGCTTCCACGCTAGTCATAATCAGCCAATTCGTCATTTGAATGAGATACGTTCTCTTTTTCGGCACAAGTGCCATAAAACACAAAATGCTTTATGTTTTGGCTACCTGCAATGTTTTTTTTAAGATCATTGACCTATGCACTTTTGTAAAGCTCTCTCTTGAAAGTCGCTTTGGATAAAAGCGTCTGCTAAATTAATAAATGTAAACGGTGCACATGTATGGCGCGTGAGGCCTAATTCGTGTATTAGGCCTACCGTGTTAATAATTGATATTCTTATGAACTCCTTTATGATGTTAATCATCATCTTTATCACAGTCAGTAGCCTAACCTGCCTCACCGTATAGCCTCATTTTACTACATCCAAATAGCGACGTTGCAACCAAACTCACAGCCCGGTATAGACACATTTATTTTGCACTACACACACACAGACAGACTACGCAGAGTAGGCTAAACAGTGTTCTCTTATTCACCGACGACCTGTTTATGTTAGGGTATACTTCCCGGTTGTGTTCCCTGAAGGCTACGACTCTGAAGCCCACTGGTAAATTACCGGTGTCCGTTGTGATTATATTTTAATGTCGTGTTGCATAATCTGACAAATCAAAAACATGGTTAGGTAGGTGCGTGGTGTCTCTGATTTAATCAAAGGCGACACGCACGCACAACGACACACACGAGAGCGTGAAAAGGCTGTAGACTAAAATTAAGGCTTGTTTACCCCTCGCACCTGCCCGCCCTTCCTGATTCTCCTTCAGGCTGCGCGGGCGTCCCGCCAAATCCTCCCAGACACGAGAGCTGATAGAGTAAGATAAATTAGAAAGAGTTCCACATAAATTCTACGTTATTTCAGAATCAATAGAACACCATTTAACTTTTTGTTTTTAGTCCAGCTAACAGGCAGATGACCCACATCGACAAACAGGGGCCCCAAAAATGTTTATTTTGAGCTTAATGTTTACCTAACTGCTTTTATCGCGCCACTCCCTCCCTCCGGTTCTTTGCCCTTGATCTATGTAGGTAGTCGCAACGGTTTGCATGTCGATAGCATCGGGGACTCGCGGCTGCCCGCTCGTTTGCAGCTCCCCCCGCCACAGTATTCCCTCGAGAGGAGGCGCGTAGTGATTTGTTGTCCTGTGGTTGATTAATGCGCGCACTGCATGATTTTGGACACCGCTGTCAATGTTGCTGGTATAAATGTCCAACTCATAGGCCTATATTGTATTCTATTTAACCCACACACTTATCCTTCTAATTTTTTTGTGCACACTCTCTCTCTATTTCTCTCTCATTACATATTTCATTATTGCGTTACTCTCTCCCTCTCTCTCTCTCTCTCTCTCTCTCTCTCTCTCTCTCTCTCTCTCTCTGCGCACGTCGGCGTTTGTGTCTGAATGTGCAATCTCGAGTCACGGTGACTGAAATATTAGACGGGCGAAGCGCGAAACGGAAAATTCCAGCGATTCCCGTGCCGCTCGTCAAACTGTCAGTGTCTCGAGATGTACGGCCGGTCTGTCATGTCACCCGGATTGACGGGTCAGGGCGTGAGCCTGTGTCACACAGAGCGGTAGAGAGACAGAGAACTATAAAGGGAGAGAGGAGGGCAGAGAAAAAGGGAGACAGAAAGATTGAGAGAGAGAAGGGAGGGGTAGAGAGAGAGAGAAATGCAGACTTCTTGGCCTATCTTAACCCCTGTATCTGGCATAACTCTCCTGCCTTCCCCCTCCCCCTCTCTCCCCCTCTCTCTCTCCACGCACACCCACCTCCCCCTCCACCTCCCCAGTGGTGTACCAGGCTAGGCAGCATCAACACTCAAAGAGCTGATTTGTCTGCAGTGTATCATTTGTTTGTTTCTGTGGAACACGGTCTCTCTCTGTCAGTTCACCTGTCTCTCTATTCTCTCTGTTCTCTCTCTCATCTTTCTCTCTTTCTTTCTTTCTTTCTTTCTTTCTTTCTTTCT